>NC_056727.1:698592222-698744376 GCF_019279795.1 Protopterus annectens | reverse complement strand
AAAAAAAAACTGTAAGAAAAAGGGTAGGTGTAATCAAAGTAACCACCCTAATGCACATTTAATATTGACATTGTCAGTTAGTCCAGGCGGAGAATCAGCTCCTAAATAAAGTTGCCATTTGAGTTCTTTGTATTCAAGTAAGGAGTTGTCCTATTGTTTTAGCAAATGTATTTATTTGTAATTCTTGTTCACAACTTATTATTCTGATGAAGTTCTACTCTGTTAAAGGAACGAAAGCGCGCTCAATATATATGTTCAGTCTCGTTCTTAACCTTTCAAGGTCGTTTTTATTTTTAATGTGTGAAGATTTTATTTTTTTAAAGAAAAATATATATATATATATGTGTTTGTATATATTATAATTATGTATCTGAATACCCCAGTCCCAGCTGTAACTCTTCCTCCTTTGAATCATGCTGTTGATTGTGGTGCCTTTGGAGCAGACGCCTGCTCCTGGGTCTTCGGCTCTGTGTTCACTGACATCCTCTGCGCCGTTCGAGTACTATAGGAGCCGACACTTTGGTCTTGTCAGTGTAGGATAGTCGAACTGACTTGTCTGTTCTGCCTTTGCCTCTCGGGGCTTTGGCGAGCTCTGCTCCTTCCTCTGCCTCTGAGCCCACTGTCTCAGTGGCAGTGGTATCGACAGTTTCCTGTGATCCGTCATTTCCTTCGCATTGGAGCAGGCCTGCCTTTGAAGCCATGAGGGAGAGTTATGTCTCCTAAGATATCCTCAACCTCAGGTCCGGCCTCATTCCGTAAAGCCCCGGTGTCTGCTTCTGCTCCGCATATGTTGTCAAAGCGCCTCAGGAAGACACATTGGGTAGCCCATGCTCTTCCTCGACCTCACCATAAGCTCCCACTGGTGAGGTACATAAGTGCTAGTGTAAGAGGAAGCATTTAGCTTCCCCTGAGGAGTCCATAACATCTGATACTGACTTGGATGAATCCGAAGGGTCCCCACGGTCCCCCTCTGAGGATCTCATTTGCAGAGATACTTGAAATCCTCAGGCAGAGGGGTGACTGACAGTCCACCAACCCTGCTGAAGACGAGTCTGTTCTCTTGAAGGCTTTCAGGTCTCAGCCCTTCAATGAGTATGTAGCTGGTCTCCCGAAGGTCATGGGAGTCTCCGGGCACCATGGAGGCTATCCCTAGGTGGGCCTAATAAGTTCATATCTGCTCCCTCCAAGATAAATCCTTCTTTGCCATATGTGTGCCAGTTGATGCCATGGTGGTGCCGGCAGCCACCTAAAAGGAAATGTGTGAAACTTCCTCATCTATCCATCCTCCTAACAGAGACACCAGGATCATGGATAGATATGGAAAGCGCATGTCTATTTCAATGTTTTTTGCCCTCTATTTGCTTAAATATTTAACCCATTACATGAGAGTAGAAAGAGATCTTAAGGAGCTGGTAGATGCTCTTCAGGATATAGTAGCTGCAGAAACTACAAACAAAGTTGCCTCCCAGCTTGCTATCCTCAGTTCCATTGTTAATTCATCCATGCCCTTCATTTCATATGCCGCTGAAGGAACGAGCCGGGCAGCAGGTACAGGAGTTGCTCTGAGACACCCCTGGATACACTTGTGTTCCTTGGCGGCGCCCTTAAAGTCCTCCTTTGAATACCTCTTTTGATGGCTCGTCCCTTTTCTGGCCCAAAGTTAAGTAAACTTTGACCAGGTGTGAGCAGGAGGGAAAGACTGACGTCTTGAGTCCATTTATCCACCCTTACCATTATCCTACCCCAAGGGTCAAAGGGAGGTGAGGATGTGGTTCCGAAAAGCCCAAAGAGCCTTTCAGGACATATGTGGGGCAGTAATGGGAAGACTATGTTCTCGCTGCACAGGGAGTCTGCAAAACCAGGGCGGCAGATCACTTCTTTGGGCAGCCCTACCAGTTCTCATGAAAGGAGGCTGGACTGTCCTGCTTTGCAGGCAATCAGGGGTCGCTTATCTTTATACCCAGCCACCTGGCTCAAAATAAAAATGACAACTGGGTACAAAGTATCATTTCCAGAGGATACATCTTTCCATTCGCCACACCCCTTCCACCGACAAAAATCCCGGACATTCCACGCAGTTACAGGGATCAAGTAACAGTCTAGGTCCAAACGTTGCTAAGAAAGTCATCCAGCCAGTCCCAGCAGACCAAACAGGATCTGGAACTTACTAAAGATTCTTTTTAGTGCCAAAAAACACGGGACAGGAGACTTGTATTGGACCTCAGGGTAAACAAATCTGTCCGAGACGTTTCGGATGGTCACGCTTCAGTCGATACTTCCCTTCTTAGGAAAAGACATTTGGATGTGCTTGATAGATTTCCTGGATGCGTACTACTACATAAAAATGGCCAGGCCATCAAGGGATCATCTGCGCTTCTGGGTGGGAGCCTATCATTACCAGTTTTGAGCCCTGCCCTTTGGTCTCACTACAGCCCTCAGAGTGTTCAAATGCATGGCAGTTGTCACGGCTTACCTGAGACGTTTAGGATTCTACGTGTTTCTGTACCTAGACAATTGGATCCTCAATGCCACCACCATGCATCAACTCATTCAGACCATGGAATCCACTCTGTCACTCTGCAGCCAGCTAGGTATTACAATAAACTCAGAAAATTCTGTGTTGTCGCCATCGCAGCTTATTGTCTTTATCAAAGCAGAACTGGACACCATCAGGCTAAGACTTACAGCAGAATGAGTCTTACTACTACGTCAGCATGTCTGCATTTTAATATCCAAAACAAAGCTCCAGCATCAGAAGTTCTAATATTGTTGGGTATGATGTCAGCAGCAATTCTGGCCATACCACTGGGTTGTATGCACATGCGGATACTGCAATGGCTGCTGTTCACTCAGTGGTCTTACCAAGAGCTCCCCATGTCTCACCTGATTGTCACCAACTCCTGCAAAACTGAACTTCAGTGGTCATTGACCTCACTTCGCCACAGTAGGACGTCCATTTTTTTTCCCCCGCCAGTGGCCACAGTGACCAAGTATGCTTCCCTGATGATGGGGTGGGGTGCATTGTCGAGGAGGAACAGCCCAAGGCACATGGACAGATCGAGACACATTTGCATGTCAATGTCTTAGAGATGCGACCAGTACTTTTGGCATTGCAGTCCTTCCAGGACACACTCCCTCTGGGTACAATTGCGATAGAGATGGACAACATGTCAGTGGTCTGCTCCTTGAACAATAAGGAGGAACCAGGTCATACCCCCTTTATTGTGAGGGTCTAAGAGTATGGCAATGGGCTATATCCACCCAGCGCTTTCTGTTAGCAATGCACATCCCAGGGAACTCCATCGTGATAGCAGACAAGCTGAGCAGAGCCATTTTGTTGCCTGACTAGTGGTCCCTCAAGACAGAAATAGCAGACAGGTTATTCCGCAGGTAGGGCCAGCCTTGCTGCGACCTCTCTGCCAGTCACATGAACATGAAATGCAGAAGCTGCTTTGTCCGGATTCCCCCTCCGGGAGAAGTCCCAAGGGACGCACTTCTTCACTATAGGCCCCGGGGTATCCCCTATGCAATTCCACCAATCCCATTGATATGCAAGTTTTTACAGAAAGCAAAAGCCCTTTGAAGGACCATCATTCTAATAGCTCTTCACTGGTCTCGTCCGATTTGGTTCCACTTCTTTCAACTTCATCTTTTGGAGGACCCTTGGATTCTGGACCTGGTTCCAGACCTTCTGACGCACTCGGGGGAACTTCATTTCTCTAAGCAGTCTTTGAAGCTGACAGCTTGGCTGCTCCAAGGTTCCATGACCTTTCCAGTGAGACTAAGCAAATTCGCTTATCCTCTCATGAATCCTTTACGAGGAAGGTATACCTGAGCAAATGGAAAAAAAATTCTATATGGTCCTCTAATAGCAACATTGATCCTTACCAAGCCCCTGTGACCTCTATGCTAGAATTCTTGACCATTATATTCAATAAAGGAGCTGCAGCTGCAACAGTCAGTGTTTAACTTGCTGCCATTTGTAATGTTCATCTTGGATTTGAAGGATTGAATATTATGTCACACAAACTATCCAAAGCCTTTCTCAAAGGGACCTTTCAAATCAGACCCCCTGTGAAATCTCCCCATTACCCATGGTATCTAAATTTTATGCTTTCCCCATCATTCTTCCTCCATTTGAACCAGCTTCCTCATGTGACCTCTAATTTTTGTCATGGAAAACTATCTTTTTAGTGGCTATTACTTCTGCCTGCAGAGGGTCAGAGCTTCAGGCCTTGTCCATTAAACCTCCTTACTTGATCATTCATGCTGACAGTGTTTCACTTTGAACAAATTCCTCCTTTTGCCTAAGGTTTGCACTGAAACTAATCTCAACCAAATTATTGATTTCAGTTTTCTTCCCCAATCACTCCAACAATCTAGAGTGTATGCTGCACAAACTTTATGGTCACAGACTGCTCAGGTTTTATTTGGATAGAACAAAAGATTTCAAGAAATCAGATCAGCTTTTTGTTTCCTTTTCAGACTTCAAGAAAGGTATGCCAGTGGCTACAATAACTGTCTAGTTATCTGATTGTATCACCTTTGCTTATTCAGCTGCCAATATGCCTTTAAGCACAAAATTCAAGATCATTCAACCAGAGCAGTTTCTACCTCTTCTGCTTTTTCTGCCAGACTTCCTATTGATAACATTTGTGCAGCAGCCACTTCGTCACAACCTTGTACCTTTATCAGTCATTACAGAGTTGACAGGGCCTCCTTTGGATTCATGGTCCTGAAAAATATACTCCCTTGAGCCACCCGAGGTAGATGGTGCTTGGGACGCTGTCTATTAGTAAGAATGAACTACAAGTTGGAACAACTTCACATAAAGAAGTTATGTACTTACCATAACATTCCATGTGAGTTGCTCATCTCACCTTCATTCTTACATCCCTCCCTCCTACCCACTCCTGGGCTTTCAGAAGACAGAGATGCTAGATACTTCCTTGGTCACTCAACCTACTTTCTCTCTTATGGAGTTCTAGAATGACATATTTTATTATTATATGGTATATTATACACAGCAAACAGGATCTGAGGTAACTAGGTGCATCATGGGATAGGGACTTGGCCTTGAGCTACTTGAAATCCTCGAGCTTTGTAGTAGGCCGACTCTGAGCTGAGGGATCAGCTCCGAACCCATCAGTAAGAATGGCGAGATGAACAACTTACATGGAACGTTATGGTAAGTACATAACTTCTTTGTAGTTCCTCCTCTTCCAAACATGAGAGATTCAAGAAGAGGAGTCTATTGGTGCAGACAGTTTCGTCGGCACCACTGACTAAAATGGCCAAGACTTCTTTGGTTCTCAGGGTTTCTGCAGAACTGGCTGAGAAGTTGCTTTACCCTTTGGTGCAGTCAGTTTATTCTTTGCACTGACTATGGCACCCACTACTACTGTGGACAAAACTGCTTTACCACCATTTCACTCCTCGGTTCCATCTGTTTCAGAACCGAAGGGGCTCTTATTACCAGACATGCCCAGGACGAAATACTCTTGTCATTGGACACTTTTTCAGACTGATCTCCAGCCCCTTTTTGTAGAGACTCCGATCTCCCATCTGTTTCCTCTGTCCGTTCCACCAAGAGCCTCAGTCTGATGTTTGACGCTGTTAGACCAGCTGCTGGCGGTGAGGGCTTAACCTTTTCATCTTTTCCTAGCTTTCCTGGCTCCGGAACTGTACCCATCTATTTACCTGCTTTTGTTCCTCCTCTGACTTCAGCTGAACCTTCGGAGGTCCCACCTGCAACACTCCCAGTTTCTACTGTGTTAGTGCTCATCAGATCTGCATCTCTGGTACTGATACCTACCCTGAGTTCTTCTGTAATGTTGGATCCAGAGACCTCCCGGGGTTAAAGCCTTGTCTGGTCCTTGGAGCGTGGATCCACTCTGTGGGAGCTGTCCATGCTTCTTGGGTCGTTTGCACGTGTGAGCTCAACTCCGACTTCAAAGGCAGCTTCTGTGGTGTTGTCTGGGACCACGGTTCCGAGGGAGTCCATCTCTGTTCTGGGCTCCCATTCCTGTATGGGGGGGGGCTGTTTTCCAGGCTATGGGAGAGGGCCTTGTCTACTGTGAGCTCAGTCGATACCTCTCTTTGGGCCAGCATCTGTGTCCTAGGTTCATACTAGGCCATCTGCCCTAGGGCATTTATAAGTCTAGCCAGAGTGTTTGACTTTCGCCACCCATTTTAAATAAATTTCGATATGCCCTTTTTCGAGGTTAGTATACTGTTCCTCTGTCTAACAGTGACACAGAAGTGATACCCGAGGTAAACCTTTCCCTCGCCCAGAGAGCTACCTCCAGCCTTTGTCCTAGGACAGTGAACACAGAAATCATGGGATCCAACCATGGTGATTGTCATCTTCAGGCACCTCCTGGCCGGTTCCAATGAGGAGGTGCCCCTTAAGAGAAAAATGCAAGAGGGAAGCACTTTGACTTCCCTGAAGAGTCTTGCACAGAAGATTATTTTGTTTCTATGAAGGGGGAAGGTTCCTCAATGTCACCCCTGGAAGATATCTAATTTGGAGACATATTAGAGATCCTGAAGCAAAGGGGGTGGCTGGATTTCCCAACAGCCTTCCTTGGAGGAGTTCTGTATACCTGCAGGAGTTCCGTGCCCGACCGTATATTTCTTGGATCTCTCTGCCTGCTGATGATCTGATTAAACTGATTGCACAGCAGGCTGGAAGATACCCGACTCCATTGACTCAATTCCAGATGGTCCGGACTGGATTTTGTCAGCTGAGGATCACCAACATTAGGCTAAAAGGGATACTAGTAGTAGGTGGTTGCAGCAGCCACAAAAAAGGAATTTGCTGATAAAAGTATCCATCCTGCTAACAGAGATTCTAGAACGATGGATACATTTGGGAAGAGTGTATGTTTTGACTTTTGTGCTTAGGTCCTTGAATTTCATGGCACATTTTAAGAGACTACGAAGGGACTTGATAAAGGAGTTGTTAGATAACCTGACAGGAACCATAGCTGAGGGAGTGCAGGATTAAGTAGCTTCCCAGCTGGCAACCCTTGAAAATTCATATGCAATTCATCCATGCGGCTCATTGCACACGCTGCTGAAGTAACTACAAGGCAGCATGTTCTGGCGTAGCCATGAGGAGACGTGCTTGGGTACACTAAGAGTTTGCGGAGACATTCAAGTCTTCAGTGCTCCTTGTGATAGAAAATTCCTTTTTTGCCCTGAAGTTAGAGACCCTCAACAAATATGAGAAGGATGGAAAGACCCTTTCTGAAGTGGGTGTATGCTTTTCCCACTCCTCAGCTGTCTTACTCCAGGAACCAGAGGAGTGGGTAACTGTGGTTCAAAAAGTCCTAAGTACCTTTACAGGACTCCTGTGGTAGCGACTCCACAGGGGCAGAGGGATTTATAATGGAAGATGCTGTCCAAGAGGCTGAGGTGGCCCACAGAATCAGGGTTCCATAATGTCATTCCCTGTAAACCCATCAGTGCTCTTGAATGGAGGTTCAATTGTCATCCTTTGGAGGCAGTCAGGGAATGTTTATCCCTGCACTAATCTGCCTGGCTAGATATAATAATGGACAATTAGGTGAAGAGGATTATAACCAGAGGTTGCAGTATCCCATTTTCAAAAAATCCCAGACAACCAAAAATAATCCAAGGTGTTCTGCCCAGTCTTGGGGATACAGCAGTCTTAAAAATTCAAAAACTGCTCGACAGAAGTCATGCAAGCAGTCCCACTAGACCAAATAGGATCCATAGTTTACTCAAGATCCTTTTTAGTGCCAAGGGGACCGGAGACCAACTTTGGATCTTAGTCTGTTGAACAAGTCAGTTCAACAAACTAAATTCTGGATGGTTATGGTTGAGTCTATACTTCCATTCTTAGGAAAAGATTGGATGTGCTCAGTAAGTCTTCAGGATGCATATGATCAAATAAGTACTCTAGAAGAATCCTGTGCTTCCAGCTAAGTGCCAGTCATTACCAGTTCAGAGCCCTGCCCTTTGTGGTCTCGTCCCATTCTGGCGTCGACAAACATGGTTTCCCTTTCTTTGGCCTCACCTAATTCGGAAACCTTGGACCCAACTCCAGACCTCTTGTCCCTTCCAGAGAGACTTGTTCTTCCAAATCTTAATCTCAAGCTTGCTGCGTGACTTCTCCAGTTTCAGTAATTGCCATGCGTCCCAGTTTCCTGTAAACTTTTGACTAGAAGATTGTATAATGGCAAATGCCAAAAATGTCAAAATAGGCTATATAGAATAACGACCCATTTTCTGCACCAGTTGATGAGGTTTTAGAATTTCTTTGCATCACTTTTCAATGCGGGAGCATCCCCCTTGACCATACGAGTGCATCTGGCTGGAGTTTCCATCTTTTATGATTTAAATGATGCAGCCCTTTTGTCCCACTAACTTTGTAAATCTTTTCTGAAAGGGACTTTAATGCTCAGACTTCCATACAAGTATCATTTCTTCACCTTGGGACTTGAATCTGGTGTTACAGTCCTTAGTACGTTCCCCATATGAGCCATCTCCAAATTGTAATTTTGAAGCATTTATCTTGGAAAACCTTATTTTTGATTGCAATTACTTCCAAACTACAAGCCTTGTCTTGCAAGTCTCCTTACGTAAGCTTCCATAAAGACGGAGTGTCCTTGTGAACTAATTCATCCTTTCTACCAAAAGTTGTTTGAGACAAATATCAACCAGGCGATGCAGCTTCCCATAATTTTTCCCAGTTTTTTTAAACGGAGGTGAATATTTTTTACATTTACAAGATGTTCATAGACAATAACGTTTTTACCTTCACAGAACAAAATAATTCAGAAATTCTTACCAGTAGTTCGTTACTTTTTCTTCAGCTACTTTGGGTAAACCGATCTTTAAAGTTACCCTGGCTAAATGGCTTAAAGATTGTTTAACCTTAATTATATAAAAAGGAAAGTACAGCTACCAAGCCCTGTATATGCACATTCTTCCAGGGCAATAGCTGCTTCTGCAGTTTTTCATTCAAGAGCTTCTGTAGACAGTTTCTGTGCAGTGGCTACTTAGGCATCCTTGTGTACCTTTATTACTTGTTAAGCTGGATCTGGTCTCTACAGGACGAGCATCATTTGGTTCAGTGGTGCTCAGGAATATACTTCTGAGAGACCTCTCAAGATTTAGGTAGCTATTGACTCTGTCCCACAGTCAAGCATCAAGTGAAGATTGATAGCATTAGATAAAGACGTTATGTCTTACCATAACGTTCCTTCTGTGTTGTCGATCTTCACTTGTTGACATTCCCACCCTCCATCCCCCTGTCTTTCAGGCTTCTTGGTAGAATAGATCTATCCCAACAGACTGGATTGCCTTTTTAAGAATAGAGAGATGGTTTCTGGTCTGTTATTCCTGTCTCTCTATCTTGGGCAAACTTGATCTCTGGTAATCCTGAGGAGGATTATGGGTAAAGCTGAGCTCTAGAGTTTTTGGAAGGCATGAGCTGGAATAATGACAAGTCTGTTCCATGTTATGGAACAGACTCCACAGTCGAGGGTAAGTGAATATAGACAACACAGATGGAACGTTATGATAAGACGCAACTTCTTTTTAAGCAGCATTGTATCTAGCTTTAAAAGGATTGGTAATTTGTATCTAAATGTTGCTCTGTGGTATGACAGGCTAATTGGGTGCAAGCCCAAGCCTGAAGCACCATTGTATTAAAAGGAATGGCAAAGTAACACTGATTGCAACTGCCCAATCTGAAAATGACATTGCTTGCAAAACTGAGACAGCTGCAACTTTTTGAGCAAGGGAAAAAAAGAACTAGATTGTAAATCTGTCCAGTCTTAACCAAATAATACTTATGAAGTAAATAAATTGTCTGGAACTGCAGAATAAAGTACATCAGAGCAGAAAAAAGTTAATCACAGCTAGAGTAGAAAGTCACGCAACAGTCTGCACTACAGAAACTACCTAAAGACCTAGTCTGTAGTTAACTTTCAGTTGCTACACCTCATTGAAATCAGTAGATACCGCATTTTAAACTTAAAAGTTAGGAAAACTGATGAATGTACAACAGGTTTGTTTTGTTATAATGAATGAAATATCTTTACTTCAGGATTAGACTACTGGCTTTTTTACTTATTGTAAAACTCATTCCCCAAGCCTACAGTATGAAATGTATTTCATTTACTTTACACTGGATCCTCAGATTCCGTCACTGTTTTATAATGTCCAGTGTAGGCATACTGAACATTTTGTAGTTTGATAGCTAGAAAGCTTACAGCTTTTGAGACATTTCACTTGGACTTGGCTGTACCCAGATGTGAAGACTGAGAAAGGAATACGTGAAATTGCCTATGAGGATACAAGATACAAGTTTTCAGAAACATTTTTTTGCGTTGTAGATATCTTGATTTGGCACTTGCCTTCCATCATGTGCTGTTCAGGAGTCTTGACTCAAATTGAGACTTTATCGGATTCTGTAATTTGTGCCTTGTCTCTGAAGTACAGGAACAGAACATTTTTGCAATTTTGAGGAGAGCTGTCTTAACTAGGAAAGAAGTAAAGAACATGCACAATTGTTTTCCTGTGTACTTGCCAGCACAAGTAGCCTGGTGAAGAAAGGTGGTTAGCACTTGGGACTTATGGATTATATGGTGTTAAGCACTTGTGTGTTGAATCAAATTCTTTCATGGATCTGCTGCAGGAAACGCATGTAAATATCCAGTGATGTTTATTAGTGTTTCACTGTTGCAGTCATCACCTGTGGGTTATCCTTACTCTGGTATCCCTTGGCCGGCCCGAATACCCGAGTCACTGTTTTTCTGCGTCTGCTGCAGTCGCTTGTAGTCTGATGTCATGTTGTCAGTGCTATAAAGCAAGGCAGCCAATGTCATTACATCAGTCTTTCCTGCCGTGGAGCCCATAGCAGAAGCAGTTTGCAAGAGTGCCATTCGGTCACTACCAGTGTTTCAATTTCAGCTGAAAACATCTAAAGCTAAGTACCCCATTGGGGACCCTTTTTTCTTGCACTAACAGATGTCCAAAAAGTTAGCTGTCTCACCTGTGGAAAGCAGATCCCACTTCCATTCTTATTGCGTCACTTGTTTTGGCCCAGACCCCGATGTCCCCCCGTTGCTGGTTCTGTGCCCTCTTTAACGTGACAACCATTCATCGTAGAGCTCTTATTGTAGACTGGTATTTTCATGTTCCAGCTTCACATTCTGAAATGGCGTCAGCCAGCAATCCGTGGACTTTCTGAAAAAACGCAGCGATAAAGATAGACCACACTAGGCTAAGTTTTCCGATGACTCCACTGCTAAGCAGATCGTCAGCTCTGTGGAATTCAGTGAGGTGCATGTCCTTCAAGAATGCAACTGCAGTCATAACATGTGGGTTGTCCTGCCTCAGGCAGCCCTCGGTCGGCCGGATTCCAAAGTCTGGGTCCGACGTCGGCTGATGTCGCATTTCTCTCCGTCAGAGCGGCTGGAGTACATAAGCATCAGCCGACGCCATTTTCTTCAGTCTTTCTTGCCACGCAGTGCCGGTCGGTCAGCTCCTGTATTCTACGATACCGAAGTCACCAAAAAAGCTAAGTACCCCGTTGGGGACCTTTTCTTGCCTCAGCCGATGTCAGAAATTACTGAATAAGTTAACAATTGTCTTTTTTGTGGTAAACAAAATACCTCATAAGGATTTCCACTCTTACTGCCTCCCTTGCCTGGGCCCAGACCACGACGTCTCTGCCTGTGTAGCCTGTGCTCGCTTCAACAAGCGCAGTCAGGCGCCGGGCGGAGTTCGCTGAAGATTTTTTCGGCGATAAATTTGCTTACACCATGCCGTCGGATCTTCCGACATCGCAAACTCCCAAAAAGCGAAAAGACCGGGACCGACATCCTCGGCCCGCATCTACTACCGACTCCACGCCAAAACCTAGCGCGAGTGCTCCGGTTCCCTCTGAGACGGTCTCTCCACCGCTCCGAACCGAAGACACCGCATTACCGATGACTCCGATTCCAGACATTACTCCGACGCCAGTTATAGACTTTCCTCCGGATACCGAAACCGAGGAAATGCCCGAGACCATTGCTGTAGGCAAGGTCACTCCTGCACGTGGAGCTGCCAGGCCTCCTATGGCCATGTCTATTAAGGCCTACACTAGGGCTAAGGCAGCCAGAAAAACAAAGCATATTACTTCTAAATCCTTACCTCAGCCGACTCCGGAGACACAAATTATGTCCATGGCTGATGATTTAATTTCCATGATTAGAGGTTCACAGGCCCATCCTGAGAGCCTCACAGCCTCCTCCTGATAAAAGGCCCCGGGTTGAACCCTCTGACCCTACACCTTCAGATGAAGACTCTGAGGGCTCTGCCCACTCTGATAGCCAGGAAGAGCTCTTCCAGACCTATGAGGACTCGGATGCAGAAGATTCCATCCCTTCGGCCTCCCCTCCTGAGGATATTTCTTTTGGGGAAGTTCTGCACACCATGAGGGAACATTTCAAGTGGCAGGGTCAGGAATATTCTGATTCTAGGAAATGCCTTAGGACTTTCCTTAAGAAGCCTCAGCACAGGCCCTTGGCTATTCCTCCTGTACTTGATGTTCTGGATGATTTGTATTCTGACGCTAGTGCTACCCCTGATTCTCTTTCTCCTGCTCCAGCCAAGCCAGACAGGTATTACAGGGTCCCAGAAACTCATTCCCATTTATTCAGGGCCCATACTGCTGATTTGGAAACTATTTCACAGGGGCCTAAAGGAGTTTCAGCCTCCACCTCAAAAAATCCTTTGCCCTCCAACAGGGAAGCAAGGTCATTAGAGATGGGGCAAAAAGGTTTACACATCCACTACCTTATCTATGAGAGCTTTAAATTGCCTTTTTCATATGTTACAATATTAGGATTATCTCTTAGAAGATTTACAAAAAACATTAGCTTCTCCTGATCCTTTAGACAGGAAGACTTTGCAGGAAGCTGTACATAACACTCAGCAAGTAAGCAATTACTTCCTGCAGTGTGGATATGACGCACTGGAAGCTTCATGTAGAGCAGCTATGACAGGGGCAGTGATTCGTAGACATGCTTGGTTAAAAGATCAACCTCTACCAGATCATGTAAAAGCAAAACTTCTGGATGCACCTTTGGAAAAGAACAAGCTTTTTGGTGCAAATGCTAAGGATGTGTTAAAGATCATCGAAGAAAAAGCAAAATCAGTTCAGACTGTGAAAGATTTCCTTCAGGTTCAACCCCCCCAGATTCAGTAGGAATTTGCCTTCAAAAAACTGGTCCTTTCCTAATCCAGAAAAATTTCTAAGGGGTAAGAACAGACGTGGCCGAGGAAGAGGCCAATACAGAGGCCCTTACAGGGGACGACAATGGCAGCCAGGAAACCAAGAAGTGACGCAGGGGTTTCACCTGCCCAACAACCACAAACTCAATGACTTTCCTCTACTACCGCCTACCAGGGAACAACTAGAAGCTCCCTTGGGCGGGAAATTATCTGTTTGCAGAAAACTGGCACAGACTGACAAAGGACAAATGGATTTTGGACATTATAGACCGAGGGTACAGGTTTCATTTTCATACCTTACCAAGAAAACAAGGCATGCCAAACCTACCACAAAATCAAAGGGCAGAAGCTATCAAGCAAATCACTCTGCTGACTCGAATGAAAGCAATAGAAAGAGTTCCAGAAAAAGAACAGGGGTTTTATTCAAGACTGTTCCTTGTTCCAAGAAAAGAATCTCAATGGAGACCAATACTGGACTTGTCCGCATTAAACACCTTTCTCATAGTACCAAAGTTCAAAATGCTGACTCTACAGCAACTCCTTCCCATGCTGGACAAGGAGTCATGGCTGATTACTCTGGACCTCAAGGAGGCATACCTGCATGTCCCTATCAGACACAGCTGCAGAAGATACCTCAGATTTCTTGCAGGGCCAGAGCATTATCAATTTTCAGCATTGCCATTTGGCTTATCTACTGCGCCCAGAGTATTTACAAAATGCCTGGCTTCAGTAATTGCTCATTGCAGGCTCCAGGGTATACAAATTTACCCGTACCTGGACGACTGCCTCATACAAGCGGACGACAAATTGATGTTGACAAAAAACCTGGATTATGTCATACGATTACTTCAAGCTCTGGGATACACAGTCAACTTCCAAAAGTCAAGACTGCAGCCATCCCAGCAAATAATCTTCTTAGGAGCCAAACTAGACACAGCCTCTCAGATGGCTTACCTGACAGAAGACAAGCAAGAGATGTTAACTCATTACTTCAAAGGTTTAGCAAAACTCTCCCAGATGACTGCAAGGAGATTCCTACAGGCCCTGGGTTACATGGCATCCTGCATTCTACTGGTTCCATTAGCAAAACTGCACATGAGAAAGCTTCAATGGTACCTAAAAAGCATTTGGTCTAAACACAGCAACAACTTGGAGACAATCATACCACTCATTCCATGCCTACAAAAGGAATTCCTATGGTGGGCCTCGGTGAGCCAGGAAAACACAGGTATGTCATTCAAAAAAACACAGAACACAGACCATGACTACAGATGCCTCAGACCTTGGATGGGGGGCGCACATGGAAGGCAGGTGTATACAAGGACAATGGTCTCCAAAGGAAACACATCTGCATATAAACCAAAAGGAAATGCTGGCAGTAATGCATGCCATCGAGGCTTTTCAACACCAACTCCAGCAAGGCCATTTAATGATACGGACAGACAACACCACTGTGATGTGGTACATAAACAAGCAGGGGGGCACCCACTCTTACCCCCTTTGCAGACTGACAATGCAGCTTTGGGAGAAATCGCTAAGCCTAAACATCCAGTTACAATCCCAGTTTGTTCCAGGAAAAGACAATGTGTTGGCGGACAGCCTAAGCAGGAATTTCACAGATCCACACGAGTGGAGGTTACATCCGAAGGCCTTCAGACAACTCACTTCGACATGGGGCAAGCCAGAAGTGGACCTATTTGCCTCTCACCTCAACCATCTTCTACCAAAATTTTGCACAAGGACATACCATCCAAAAGCTTGGAAAATAGATGCCCTCTCATTCAACTGGAACTCCCTAGCAATCTATGCATTCCCACCTCTGCCACTGATGACCTCAGTATTACTAAAGATCAAAGCAGAGAAGCCCAAGGGAATCATAATAGCTCCGGATTGGCCAAGACAACACTGGTACCCACTACTACGGAGCATATGTCACACCAGGAGGTGGGCCCTCCCTCAGTGGCCTCTACTTTTGACTCAACACAATTTCGAAACACTGCATCCAAATCTTCAGACACTGCAGCTAACAGCCTGGGAGATCCCATAAATAACTTCAGCTTATCTCTCTCCAAGGAAGTTCAGCGGATACTAACAGAGGCTCAAGACCATCCACCAGAAAGGTTTACTTAGCGAAGTGGAAAAGATTCAGCAATTGGAATACCAGCAAGGGACATGATGCATCATTGCTGAACATCCCACTCATCTTGGAATATTTGGCAGATATGTTAAAGAACGGCCTCTCATATTCTTCCATAAAGATACATGCATCTGCTATTTCAGCTAGATACAACACTGATCCTCCTGTTTTCTCTCACCCCTTACTAAGACAATTCCTCAGGGGAATCAAGAACATTAAGCCACCAAGAAAGGCCCCAGTGCCAGCTTGGGACCTCAATTTTGTCTTAGAAAAACTGACTCTACCTCCTTTTGAGCCAGAAGCTTCAGTTGACTTGCAATTTCTCTCATGGAAGAC
This sequence comes from Protopterus annectens, assembly GCF_019279795.1. Taxonomy (NCBI): domain Eukaryota; kingdom Metazoa; phylum Chordata; order Ceratodontiformes; family Protopteridae; genus Protopterus; species Protopterus annectens. The sequence continues at coordinate 698,728,646 of NC_056727.1, read as the reverse complement.
AGCTTTCCTGTTGGCAATTACCTCAGCAAGAAGGGTTTCCGAGCTACAGGCCCTAATGGCAATACCACCCTTTATTATTTTCCACAGACAGGGTTTCATTAAGGACCAACCCTACTTTTATGCCAAAGGTGGTATCTAGGGTTTCTCTAAATCAAGCCATTCATCTGCCTGCTTTCTTCCCCAATCCTGAGAATAAGGGGGAAAGACTTTTGCTTACCTTGGACATTCACAGACAACTTCGATACTACCTGGACAGAACCAAGGCCAGTAGGAAGTCTGAACAGCTTTTTGTAGCTTACGCCCCTGCAGTCCAAGGAAAAGCAATTTCAAAACAGACTATTTCTAAATGGATTGGACATTGCATCAGATTTTGTTATTCCTTTCATGGAAAGACTGTTCCAGCCAATGTCAGACCATATTCCACCAGAGCTACAGCCACCTCTACAGCATTTTTAAGAGGGGTGCCTACCAAGGACATTCTAGAAGCTGCTACATGGAGCTCCATGCATACATTCTCCAAACACTACAATCTCCCTCTATATTCCAGATCCAGAGCAGGCTTTGCTTCGGCAGTCCTGCAGGGTTTGATTGCCACACCATCTCTTTCCTAGAGCATACCTCCTCCCCCAGCTAAGCTATGGTATTCTACCCACATGTTATGACTGCAGTTGCATTCTTGAAGGACACAGTACAGTTTTGTACCTACCATAAATGTAGATGTCCGATAGACATGCAACTGCAGTCGGATTTTCCCTCCCTCCATACCCCTCTATGCCTAGGGTCCACTCCTATCCCTGTTACTCTTAGCTGGGGATATCTGTTATGGTGTATTTGTTTTATTGCTCATTTATTTGTTTGGAATCCTGTTTGTCTTCCAATTTGATTACAGCCTTCCTTGGAGGGCACCTGGCATCTGGGGCAAGAAACACTGAAGAAAATGGCGTCGGCTGATGCTTATGTACTCCAGCCGCTCTGACGTCGGAGAGAAATGCGACATCAGCCGACGTCGGACCCAGACTTTGGAATCCGACCGAGGGCTGCCTGAGGCAGGACAACCCACATGTTATGACTGTAGTTGCATGTCTATCGGACATCTACATTTATGGTAGGTACAAAACTGTACTTTTTACAGCCTCTGCCTGATTTGATATCTACACAGGTCTCTACAGAGACCCTTTCGGAGTCTGGTATGCCACAGAAATCTTCGTCTTCCGAGCCTTTGGCTGTCTCTGCCTCTGTTGGGTCCGAAGCAGTGACACAGGCACCGACTTCCGAGAAGGCCTTTCGCACTACCGTATCTAGACAAAAAAACATCTCATCAGACTACCGTTTCTCTCAGACAGACTGATGCTCTTTGGCCTAGAAGCCAGGCCACTCCTAGAAAATCTGCTTCTAACCACCGTCTTGCTCCTGCTCCACCACCCCAAGCACAAATGCTTAAAATGGCCGAGGAGCTCATCTCCCTTATCAGGGGTAGTCAGGCCACAACTTCTAAAAGGAAAAGGCATCCTTCTCCAGAAATTGACAGAACAGGATTCTGAGGAATCTGACTATTCAGATTTTGGAGAGGAACAGCAGCCTCTGACTGCTTAGGAGGATTCAGATGCAGAGGAATCCATCCCTTCTGCCTCCCCTCCAGACACCTTTCCTTTGGGGAAACCCTTCACACCTTCAGGAAACATTTCCAGTGGGAATCTCAGGATTTCCCCCAGTCTAAGAAAATACTTATTCTCTGGACCTGCCCCAGCTCAGACCCTTGCCCCCCCCCCCCCGTTTTAGAAGTAGTGGATGTGTTCCATGAATCCAACTTTGCCCCTGACGCCCTCCCACCCGCTCCTAGTAAACCTGACAGATATTAGAGTACCGGATTCTCACAAATACCTGTAAGAAATCCTGCTGCAGACCTAGAGGTCATTATACAGGGACCTGAAGGAGCTAAGACTAGTATTGCCAAGAATCCTATTTCTTCTGACAAGGATTCCAGAGCTCTGGACAGATGGGGGTAAAAAAAATTATACACACCTGCAACTTTAGCTATCGGAGCACTCAACTCCTTATGTTTAAATATCAACAAAGCACTTTGGAACTATTAAAACAAAAAATTTCAATATTTCCTGACTGTGCCAATTCAAAAGAGATAACAGATTTACTGCACTCTACTTGTCAAGTGGCCAAACACTCATTATACTGTGGATGTGACACCCTAGAAGCCTCTAACAGGGCAGCAGTGTCAGGATCTGTCATTAGGAGACATGCATGGTTGAAGGAACAACCTCTCTGATCATGTCAAGTCTAAAGTAATTGATGCACCCATGAATAAGGACTGCTTGTTTGGAGTAAAAGCAGAAGAGGTGCTTAAAAAGATGGAAGACCAAGCAAAATCTATGCAAACAGTAAAAGATTTATTTCAGGTTCAACCTCCCAGGTTCAGCAGGAACTTTCCCTCTAAGCACTGGTCCTTCCCTGCACCTGGCAGACAGGGCCAAGGTGAGCCCCGCAGGGACAGACCATCCAGGACCTTATCCCAGGGCCAGCAGAGAAGCAAACAGTGGACCACTTCTGCCCCAAAGGCAGGTAGTTCTAATGCACCCTTCTATGGCAAAAAACTCCCAATGACTCCCTCTGCCCCTCTGCCTTCCCTTCACTCACCAAAAGCTAGGAGGAAGGCTCTCCCTCTGCAAAGAAAATTGGCTTTCTGTAACAAAAGACCAATAGGTCTTAAAGATCATTTTTCAGGGATACAAATTCTCTTTCAGCGAGTTCCCAATTCCAAGAGGGTACCCAGACTTAACTCCAAATCAGTGGGCAGAGACATTGAAACAGGTCCGAACTGTCATATCCCAGGGTGCGTTAGAACCTGTCCCCTCAGATCAAACAGGCAAAGACTTTTATTCCAGACTATTCCTTGTTCCCAGAAAAGAGGGCACTTGACGCCCCATCCTGGATCTATCCATTCTGCACACCTCCCTGGTTGTCCCCAGGTTTAAAATACTAACCTTGCAACAACTGCTGCCTATGCTGACAAACGATGCCTGGCTAGTGACCCTAGACTTAAAAGATGCCTATTTCCACATCCCCATAAGGGAATCCTGCAAGAAATTCCTGCTCTTCAGAGCAGGCTCACAACACTTTCAGTTCTCTGTGCTACCCTTTGGCTTACCTACTGCACTCAGAGTATTCACCAAATGCTTAGCCCGGCCATAGCTTTTTGCAGACAGAGAAATATGCAAATTTACTCTTATCTGGATGACTGCCTCTTTCAGACAGAGTGCATAGAAAAGCTGCTCCAGAGGACCTTCTTTGTCAAAACCCTCCTAACTTCCCTAGGGTTCACCATCAACGAGAAGAAATCAAAGCAAACACCCTCCAGGAAGATCATTTTCCTGGGAGCACTGCTGGATACAGCATCTAAAATGACCTTATCCCCAGAAAAGCAGGGCTTCCTGCCTCTACTTTACCCAGCTGGCTTCCAGATGTCACCTCACTGTAAGGAAGTTCCTGCAAGCCCTGGAGTACATGGCATCTTGCATCCTAATTCCTCTGGCCAGGCTTAATATGAGCAAACTTCAGTGGTATCTAAAGAACCTTTGGTGTCAGCACTGTCAGCCTCTAACTACCTCTGATCCCATGTATAAGGGACTAGTTTCTCTGGTGGACAGGGACCTGTGCCGAGAACAGGGGTCTTGCCTTCATCCTCTGCCCTACCAGCCAGACCATCACCACTGACATCTCAGACATTGCTTGAGGTGCTCACCTAGCAGGCAAGGTGCACCCAGGGTCTTTGGGATGTCCAGCACCTTCTCTTACATGTCAGTCAAAGAAATGATGGCAGTACAAAAGTCTCTGACATCCTTCAAACCCCATCTCAGGCCAGGGGTTCTCCTTATAAAAAACAGAACCACAGTATTGTGGTATGTCAACATACATGAGGGGGGGACCCAATCTTACCCTCTGTGCAGGCTAGCCATGAACCTCTGACAGCTGCCTCCATGGGTCTACGCTTAATTGCCCGATACCTACCAGGGGTCAACAACACCCTGGCAGACCACTTAAGCAGAAAACTTAACTGCACCCCCACGAATGGCATCTCCACAGAAAAATCTTTCTGCAAATCTCTTAGGAGTTGGTAACTCCAGAGGTGGATCTCTTTGCTTCGCACCTCAACCACCAGCTGAAAAAATTCTGCACCAGGGAGTATCACCACCTAGAGTAGAAGGTGGATGCCTTTATCTTCCCCTGGAACTCCCTCTTTGTGTATGCTTTCCCTCCTCTGCCTCTTATTCCCAAGGTACTGATCAAAATAAGGGAGGAGAGATCAGTTGCCATCCACATTGCTCCAGATTTGCCCAGACAGCATTTGGTACCCCTTACTGCGCAGCTTGACTTTACAGCCGCCCAGGCAGCTTCCCCCTCTTGATCCAGGTGGAGGGGGGAATACTGCACCCAGACTTGCAGACTCTCAATCTTTCAGCATAGCTAATGCTTTAAAAGCAAGCATGGGGGTCCCTGTTAAGCTAACCAGTCCTAGACATTATCACAGAGGCCAGAAGGCCTAGCAGCAGACCAGCTTCTTGTCAGCTTTGCCCCATGGGCAGAGGGGAAGCCCATTTCCAAGCAAACCATTTCCAAATGGATATCGCACTGTATCCTTTTCTGCTACAGACTACATGGGAACCCCCCCCCCCAAAGTCTATTTGTACCCATTCCAGTAGGGCAGCTTCCACTTCCACAGCCTTCTCAGAGGAAGTCCCCCTTAGGGACATCTTGGAAGCTGCCTCCTGGACCTCTGTCCATACCTTTACAAAGCATTACCACCTACCTCTTTTTTTCAAAGTCTAGGGCAGGGTTTTCTTCTGCAGTTCTGCAGGGCTTGCTGACCCATGCCTTGGGCTCTACCCTAGCCTTCCATCCCTCTCCTCAGCTTTGGGGATCCTCTCACAGGTGATAGCTGCAGCACTGAAACTTTAACATAGTACAGTTGTGTACACTTACCATAAATGTAGATGTTAGTCTACTGTTGCAGTCCTGGTTTCCCTCCCTCCATCCCCCTTGTATCCTCTTTCCCTGGGGGGGGGGGCAGAAGCTTCCCATGGTGGCTTTAATGGGTTAGGGCAAGAAAAACTCATGTAATGACATCTGCTGCCTTGCTTTATAGCACTGACAACCTGACATCAGAGTATAGGCAACTGCAGCTGACGCAGCAAAACAGTGACTCTGGTATTCGGGCCGGCCGAGGGCTACCCCACAGCAGGGATAACCCACAGGTGTTAACCGCAACAGTGAACATCTACATTTATGTTAAGTGTACTTCATAAGTAGCTCACATAATGTTTGTTTAATAAATATATGGTGTTTTTTTTTTTTCTAGGCTGAATCTTTGAACTGCCCTTCTAGCCAGTCTTCTCGAAGCTCATACTGCATTTTTATGTTGCAAGATTTTGCACAGAAAAGGAAATTAAAGATAAAGTGTCTTGAACGTGCACCTTATGCAGGCCGGTAAGTCAGAGAAGTGATCTTTTATATCTTAGAATAATTTTTCTAAACTGCAATATCTTATCTGAGAAGGATTCCTGCAGTAGGCAAGAACTTTAGAAGAGAGTGGCATCTCTCTACATCCAGGTATCCCCAATAATTTCATCCCCTTAATGAGGCAGCATTCACTCCAGCTACCTCTCTGAAGCTAACAATCAGCTGCTGCCAACTCCTGTCCCTGTTAACCAGGTCTATCAGACCTGCCTTTGCCTCCCCTTCGCTTAACTCAGCCCACATCAGAGGCTTGTGAGAAGGTCAAGAAAGCTCGTACAGCATTCTATGGTACTTTATTTTGCAGTGTGAGACAATTTTATATGTTATAGCTGTAGGGGAGGATTCGTTTAGAATTTGTCATTTTTCCTTGTTTAAACTTGACATGGAAGGTTACAGAAGTGTGCCCCCCTCCCACCATCATCATCCTCTGGCAGCCTTGTAAGCTCTGTAATGGTTGCCTTTGGGAAGGTACATATGTCTTTCTGCACTTGCACAAACTCCTGACCAAGCAGGGCACCACTTAGAGTACAAAGCTTGCCTGGTGTCATAGTCACTTTCAGTGACAAGTGGCAACAAATGGAAAAAAGATTTAAAGTTCAGGAAAAGAGCGAATCTGTTCTCCTAAAAACTTTTTTTTTGGGCCAAACTTGCACCAAATCCAGGATTGCTATACTTAGGAGAAAAGAGAATATCTAAAGAAATGGCAGTCTCTGTACATGAGTCTAGATATTCAACTTCAATTTTAGTATTAAGAGACTTCCAATAGCAAGTCCCCTACGTTTCAAATGGTTACCTTGCCAGGTTCTTGATGGTGCTATTATAGCAGGCCTAGTGAATAACCCCCCCAGCTTGGCAAGATGTCTTCAGCTGCTCACTCCCATCCTAGTATCAGTGCATCTATTCGAGCATGGTGGTAAGTCAGCATCTTGTCCTGGTGTGTAAGCCTGTGCGCGTGCACTAGTTATATAGTGAGAAGTCAGTGTACCTGCACATTTGTACATGTCATGATGTCTTGCCACTCAGACCATTCAGTGAATGATTGTTCTGCATGTTTGGTGATGCTTCAACTTTTTGACTTCTTAAAATGAAATTTTTTGTTCCTGCTTCATTATAAGTTCATTATTTCTGAGCAGAAGTTCTGCTTTCCGAGTTTTAAGAATGTTCAGCTTTACTAATGTTATACCCAAAAGAGTTATTAAATGAGTTTGACAAATCACATCTCAAGATTTGTCCCACAGATGCTAGTTTGGTTAGTGTAGACCTTTAGTAAATTCAGTACACCTCACTTTTAAGCTGGTAATAGCCACGTAAAAGCTCTTTAAAAAAAATTTTACTTAAAGTAATGAAATAAAGGAAGAGAAAAAGGTACATAATTAGCAAAAATAATTTCAAAGACAGGGCAGAAACTCAGGAAGAAAACAAGAAAGGGAAGAGTTAAGAAAAGTGCTAGCCTCCCAACCTTTGTCAGAGCTTCTCAGTATAAGAAGGTTCCCTGTTCTAAGATGGTTAAGATTCATAGGTTTTGTTCTCTCACTTGTGACCTACTGGCCTTTAAGAAATGTGATGTTGCTTTCTGTTACTTGTGCTCAGCATTGTTGTGTTTGAGTACTCAACTTGAAGTGCTAAACTTCTGTTGTGTATAGTTGTTCCAAATTTTTAGCAGTCATGAGATAATGAATCTTTCTTGTTTGTTACTTTTAAGTATTTGGCAGCTGTAGTTGTGTAAATAGAGAGCCCTGACTGGAATCGGCAAACTGCTTGGGTGAGTTGGCAGGCGAGGATGGGTGTGCCTTCCTTATGAAGTGAGGCAGAAGAAAGCTGACCGCAGCATGCACCAGTCCTTCCAGGGGCGGTGTTAGGAAGTGAAACATATGGTATGGAGTGAGAGTTAGGTTTACAAAAGCCACTGAGTGGCAGTCTTCATAGTGGGCATATGAAAGTATGCATCTAAAAGGGGGAAGATATTGTGAACCCTGCAGTGATGTTGCTCACTCATCCTCCTGCCCAGGGCATAAAGTTAGGGCCATCATAAGTGTCCTCACAGCTGGGATGCCAGCAAAGACGAATCCTCACGGCTGCCCAAGTTATGTATCCCAAGCCTGCTGTTAACCCTGCATTTGTAGGGAACTCCCCACCACAGAGTAACAAATAGTCTCAAGTTTTATTTAGGAGGCGTGATGGTTGTCAGTCATTGTGTGTGTGTGGGGCAAAATCCCCATAGGAAAAAAAAATAAGCAATAGGTTATTGGAGCTTTTGTGCTCCCATTTCTGCTTGCTAGGTTAAAGTCCGTTTCATTGGGTAAGACAGAGCTTTATGTACCAAGGACAGATCCTCTTAGTCTGAGCATGGTAGAGAGAACAAAGATGCATCTTTTTCAGGAGCGTCAAACAATTGGCTGTTACATTTCAGGCCTGTCCACTTTTTTCCGTACCTTCTGGCCATATTTCTTCCTAATTCACTGTAAAGAGCATTTCTGTTCTAATGCCTGCAAAAGGTATTGATGCAAGTATAAGAATCCCTTATATGTTCAGTATTTGTTGTGCATTGTCTTTTCTTTTCTCACTATCTTTTAGAGCTGATCCTTCAGTTTGACAGTAAAAACTTCTACCTATTGGGGATGTTTGTCAGTGAGAGTACAACTTGTGTAGAAAGTGTTTTTCTGTTCATTGGTTGAAGTAGGACTTTTTCTCTAACTCCATTAGCAAGGGTGGTTGTGGCAGACAGATTGCAGCCATAAATTCTCACACCTGGTACTTTTGTTCATAAGTTGTCTTTTTTATATACACACCTTAATCACTTGAGACATGGGTGCAAATACAGTAATAGAAAGTAAAACAAACTCTTAACATTTGTCACATTCATGCAGTGTCATTAAATTTGTTTTCTTTCTTTTTATCAGGTTATTAATTTAAATATTACATTAATTTCCAAATCCCTGCTTTCTCTTAAACTTCATATCTGAAGTAGGAACTTCCTTTGTCAGCAACCTTTGGGACACTGATCCGATCTCGGATCCGAGCCGGCAACTTTTACCACAGCATAGATCCGAGCTCCTAGCTCCTCCCTTTACCCATAATCCCCTGCCAAACCTAACTGACCTCAGATCTAGTTTGCCGCGTCTCAAGCTGGATTTCGAGCTCCTGGCAGTTCAGAGCATTTGAGAGAAAAACTTAAAATTTTTTGTACCTTCTCTTGTGTGATTGTGTAAGATTGTTTAGGTTCCCTCTTAGATATCTTTTTTGTAAAATTTTTCCTCCCTACCCTCGCTGGTTCGTAGTGTGTGTTTGTGGTGTGTTTAGGGGCCTAGTGAGTGTGTTTTTCCATTCAACATGTCGGAGGCCCCTAAAGCCATCTTTTCAAAATGCACCGAGTGTGGCCATAAGCTTTCACCGGCGGATGGCCACACCCGGTGCTTTAGGTGCCTTGGGGTTGAACGCCTCTCTTCAGGATGCACAATTTGTGCAGCGTTCAACCCCAGGGCACTTAAGGACCGGAGGTCGAAGCCGATTCTGGCACGCCATTTTCCCCCAGACTCTGCTCCGGCCTCCGGTTCTTCAGTGGCCGCTACCCAGCCCTCGGTGGTAGCCACCCCTGCCTCCCTCCCCTCTGGTAGAGACTCAACCTCCCGTTTTGGCTCCGGAGGAAAGGGAGGCCGGAAAAAACAAAAGGAAGGAGAAGTACCATAAGCGGCGGGCCGAGGACTCTTCCTCGGCACTGCCCGCCAAGCTGGCTTCTCCATCCAGGGTTTCTGGATCGCCTCCTCCTCCGCTCCGGTCCCCTTGTTTTTCACCGGGACCTGGGGAGGAGGCAACCCCGGTCCCTGTTGAGGTCATCGAGGCGTCACTCTAGGTCTGCCTCGATGGCCTCGTCGAGGTCCACATTTAGTATGTCAGATGCAGACATGGACCGGATGATGAGGAGGTTCATCCAGGCCCAGCTGCAGATGGGAGTGCTCTTGCCTCCCCCCCCCCCCACTCTGGGGGGGCGCTCTGCCCCATTTTTTGCCCCAATTGCTCCTTCGTCCCACTTCCCGGGTTCGGAGCATTCGGAGCAGAGCCGCGTCTGATCCGGGGGGGTGTCGGAGCAGACAGTACTAGTTACTTCGGCTCCGACTGGTCCCTCGAGTTTGTCGGATCCGACCTCTCAGAGCCGTGGGCGGAGCTTCGGATCCAAGGGACTTTGTGTGACTTCGGCTCCGTCCCGGTCGGAGCACACGGGTCCTTTGGATCCGAGGGTCTCAGCCCCAGATCCGGTCCCCGCTTCGGATCAGAGTGGGAGCCGACTCGGAGCCTATCGAGAGTAGCTCCCCCTTGTCTTTCACGGTGGTGGAGAGGGCACTGTTGAGTGCATCCGGACCCCCGGTCCTGGCTTCAGCTCCTCCCTGCACTCCCTCTCAGCTGGTCCGGGCTCCCATCACCCAACCTTCGGGACAGCCTGTTTCAGCGTCTCTGGGTGTTCCTGTGGAACGTGATATTGCTGGTTAGTCCTCCTCGGACAGCCCCCCCGAAGAGGTCCCTCACAAAGCCAAGTGTAAGAGGAGGCACGTGGACTGCCCTGAGTCCCTTACCGAAGATACGGACTTAGATGAAGGGGAAGGCTCCCTAAGGCCCCCCCCCCCCCCGAGGATGTATCCTTTGGAGACATCATGGAGATGCTCAGGATTGGGGAGGGGTGGTCTGCCCCCAAGGCTTCCTCCGATGAGTCCGTATTCCTAGAGGCTTTTTAAGCAGGGCCATCTACCTCTTGGGTGTCCCCTCCCCCCGACCCCCTGGTGGACCTTATTTCCACCAGGGCTTGGAAGGAGCTGGACACTAGAGCCAGTCCCCAAGCGCCCGGATAGGATCCTGAGTCCCCCTGCTGAAAGAACCCACGAGCAGAGGTCCCCCTGTGGATGCCATGTTGGTGGCGGCGGCTACCAAGAGAGCTGGCTCAGGAGAGCTCTGTGGTCCACCCGCCGAGTAAGGACTCATGAGCGATGGACCGCCTGGGGAAGCGGATTTTTAGTTCAGCAACCTTCTCCATGAGAGCGCTGAACTATATGGCACACGTCATCCGGATGCAGCGGGATCTAATAAAAGAATACGCTGCATCCCCCCAGAGTCCATGTCTGAAGGAGACAAGCAACTGTACTCCTCCCGAATGTCTACTCTACATTCAGTTTCTAACACCTCTATGCGGCTCTTGTCACACGCCAGTGAAGGAGCCGCTAGAGCCGGCGGAGCTGGCCTGGTAATCAGGCGTCAGGCCTGGCTCCGACACTGTGACTTCTCGGAACCCTTTAAGGCGTCATTCACGAATGCCCCCTTTGATGGTTCTGCACTTTTTGGCAAGACCGTTCGTTACACTTAGTCCAGAGCGAGAAAGACGGGAAGACGTTGTCTGCCATCGGAGTCCGCTTCTCTGCTCCCCAGAGGTCCTTTTCTAAACCAAAAGGGTCAGAAGAAGATGTGGTTCCGAAAATGGCATCAGTCCCAGTCTGCTCCGGACAACCAGTCCTCTTGTGGCAGAGGAGGACAGGGAGGGCGCCGCCCAAGAGGCAGAGGGGGTCCCAGAAACTTTGGGTCCAGAGAACCATTCTCAGAGGCCCACGCAGAACCCCTGAGGGGTTGCCCGGCTGCTCCACTCTGGAGGCAGTCGGGGGGTGTCTTTCGAAGCACCTAGCAATGTGGGAGTCCATAACAGATCGCTGGGTGCTTTGCATCATATCCAGAGGTTACCAAATTCCCTTTATTGTAACCCCCAAAACCAAACGCCTCCCCGATGTACCACCCAATCAAAGGGAGGCAGCTGCTACAGAAATTCAGCAGCTTTTGCAAAAAAGACCCATCCAACCCGTCCCCCCAGATCAGTTTGGATCGGGGTTTTACTCCAGGTTCTTTCTGGTGCCAAAAAAGACGGGGGACTTGAGACCCATTCTCGATCTCTCTCTCTCTCTCTCTCTCTCTCTCCTGAACCTGTCAGTACCCAAAGAAAAGTTCCGAATGGTCACCTTACAATCTATTCTCCCCCTATTACGGGAGAACGATTGGATGTGCTCGATAGACCTCAAGGATGCGTACTACCACATCCTGGTGGACAGACGCTCCAGGAGGTTCCTCCGCTTCTGGCTGGGAGCCAGTCACTTTCAGTTCAGGGCCCTTCCCTTCGGTCTCACCTCAGCCCCCAGGGTGTTCACCAAAGTCTTGGCAGTCATAGCGGCCCACCTGAGGCTTCAGGGAATTCAGGTCTTTCCGTACCTGGACGGCTGGCTCCTCATCGCCCCAACAAGGCATCTGCTCTGTTCAGGCAGGGATTATTTCCTCAACCTTGCTCCACGTCTAGGGTTAACTATCAACATGACCAAATTCTCTCTAGTCCCCTCACAGGTAATAGATTTCATAGGGGCGAGATTGGATTCCAGGATAATGCTCGCCTTCCTGACTCCCGATCTGCTTCAGAACTTGAGGTTGCATGTCAAGGCCATTCTTATACTTCCTGCTCCACCTGCGGAATTGATCCTGAGGGCTCTAGGGTCCATGGCGGCAGCTATTCCTCTACTACCCCTAGCCCGCCTAAATATGAGGGTCCTGCAGTGGACCCTCCAGGTAAAATGGTCCTTGTCTCGCAACCCCCTGTCCCATCCTATTCCCCTAAGCAGGGCTTGCAGAGGGTTGCTCATGTGGTGGCTCGCCACAGTGACCACGGACGCCTCTCGCTTGGGTGGGGGGGCACCATTCAGGCAGAACGGTCCAAGGCACGTGGAATGACACAGAGACCTCTTTGCATATCAATGTCCTAGAGATGAGGGCGGTGCTTTTGACGTTGCAGGCACTTCACAGCCTTCTACCGATTGGGACAATTGCAGTACAAACGGACAACATGTCAGTTGTCTGGTACATCAACAAACAGGGGGGAACCAGGTCTTATCCCCTTTGTCGCGAGGCCATGAGTGTGGGGGAATGGGCGATTTCCACCAACCGCTGTCTTATTGCAATGCACATTCCGGGACGGTCCAACATCCTAGCAGACAGGCTCAGTCATTCGATTCTGACTCTGTACGAATGGTCTCTCAATACTATAGTAGCAAAACAAATATTTGCCCTATGGGGGCAGCCCTGTTGCGATCTTTTTGCCTCTCCTTCAAATACCAAATGCAACAGTTACTTCGCTCTAATCCCCCCTCAGGGGAGTCCCCGAGAGACTCTCTAGTACATGCTTGGCCTCCCAGTCTCCTTTATGCTTATCCTCCTTTGCCCATGATGCTGAAACTCCTCCAGAAAGCCAGTCGGCTGGGGAGCAAAATGATCCTCATTGCCCCATTCTGGCCTCGTCAAACATGGTTCCTGTGGTCTCACCTAATTTATCCACCATGGATTCTGGATCCACTCCCGGATCTCATTACCCACCCTCTGGGTCTCCCGGCCCCCAACCTGGTCAACCTCAAGCTGACTACTTGGTTGCTCCAGTTCCACTCCTGATTAGGACTCCCTGAATCTCCTCACCAGTCAAAGACATCCTAGTAGCAGCACCTAAACCTTCCACCAGAAGAGTCTTCTGAAGCAAGTGGAAACGTTTCTCCATCTGGGCGGAGCACCATCACTTGGATCCTTTCATGGCGCCTCTCTCGTCGGTTTTGGATTTCTTAACTACCCTTTTTCATCAAGGGGCTAGCTGCTCTACAGTCAAGGTACAACTGGCAGCGATTTCGCATTATCATGTAGGGCATGAATCGGGTCCTCTAATGACTTCCAAGCTTTGTAAAGCCTTCCTCAAGGGTACCTTCCTTCTCTGACCTCTGGTCAGGGAGGTAGTACCCCCATGGGATTTGTCTTTGGTTCTCCAAGCCTTGACTAGCCCCCCTTTCGAGCCGGCGGCCACGGTTGATCTTAAATATCTCTCTTGGAAGACGGCCTTCTTAGTGGCCATTACTTCAGCTAAAAGGGTCTCTGAACTTCAGGCTTTGTGTGTTAAACCGCCGTATTTATCTTTCCATCCAGATAGTTTACCTCAGGATCAATCCGTCCTTTCTGCCTAAGGTGTCTTCGGAAGCTAATATTAATCAATCTATTAATCTTCCCGTGTTCTTTCCCCATTACCAGAACAAAGGAGAATATAAACTGCATTCCTTGGATGTGCACAGACAATTACGTTTTTATACTCATCGAACGGCTGGTCATAGGCAATCTGACCAGTTTTTTGTCTCCTTTGCCAAAACAAGTTTAGGCAAGTCAATTTCTAAAGTTACACTATCACGGTGGATAGCTAGTTGTATCCTCTTAGCGTATTAGAGTTCGGGAAGGCCTGCACCTCGGGGAGTCCGAACTCATTCTACTAGGGCCGTCGCTACTTAGGCGGCTTTTAAATCTAGGGTCCCCTTAGATGATGTTTGTTCCGCAGCCACTTGGGCCTCATCTCGTACTTTTATCAGCCATTACAAATTGGATGTTGTCTCGAGAGGTAGGGCGTCCTTTGGCTCTGCAGTGCTCCGGAATGTTCTTCCATAAAGGCCACCCAGGATTCCGGTAGCTGGGGACTCTGTCCCAAAGGTTGCTGACAAATGAAGTTGCTACTTCAGATTAAGAAGTTATGTACTCACCATAACATTCCATCTGAGTAGGTATCTTCATTTGTCTGCAACCATCCCCCCCTCCTTCCCCCTGACCTATAGGATCTGTCTTGGATAAGCCCCTTCCGGGGCACAATAACATTGCTTATATCGGGCAAACTTGATCTGAGATCAGTTAGGGTTGGCAGGGAATTATGGGTAAAGGGAGGAGCTAGGAGTTCGGATCTATGCTGTGGTAAAAGTTGCCGGCTCGGATCCGTGTCCCAAAGGTTGCAGACAAATGAAGAATACCTACTCAGATGGAACATTATGGTGAGTACATAACTTCTTATTCTCATCCTCCTGAACATTAGTCTGCATGCATTGTTTCAATAAATTCCATTTATTTCTGTGTAATCGGCACCTTCCCTTTTCTGAAGAACCCACCATTATTTTTGATCTCCTTTACAATATTCAGTACTTCAATTGGTTTGGATTTTAATTTCCCATTTCTAGTAATTACTTTTTTGGCAGCCAGTGGCATTAAGGTTTGTGTCCCCACTTCAAAAGAATAATTTCCTTAGATACAGCTATTTGATTCGCCAACATTCTCAGTAGGGAAATTTCAAAATCCTCCAACTCATTACAATCCCCCTCCCCCCAAAAAGTTTCTAGTTGCGTGTTTTTTTTCTCCATCACACATCCAATATTTGCCATCTATAGGAGGAAAATTTGAAGTCTGCCTGGGGTATAAAATACCTTTACAAATGCTTCCTAATAAAAATCCTAAACCTTCTGGGCTTCACTGAATACTTGGAGCCATACTTGTGCCTTGCCATTGTTCCATTGAATCTTGCCTTTTCAGATGTTCTTCATCTCACATTGCTGCAGTCCTTACACTTGGGTAGTCCGCTGTCCTCGGTCGGCCCGAATATCAAAGTATAAGGCTGACGTCGGTCAAGGCGCATTTGACTGACATCAGGACGTCAGGGTACAAATGCGCATGACCGACGTCATATCCTCAGTCTTTTTTGCCGCATGGTCCGATGCAGAAGCAGCATTGCAAGTGCCGTTCGGCGTTCTGAAATTTTTCGAATTCGGAGTTTCAGACCGAGTCAAAGTTGGCTAAGTACCCCGTTGGGGAATATTTTAGTTTTTTCTTGCCTCAGTGGTTTACCGGATGTCAGAAAAAGTGAATAACTGTATTTCTTGTGGGAAACAGGTACCGCATAGAGATTATCATACTTTGTGTATTCCTTGTTTAGGGCCTGAGCACAACGTTGTTGGGTGTCGCTCTTGTGCTAGATTCAATAAGCGCACTATAAAGAGAAGGTTAGATTGTGCCAGGTTAGTCTTCGGGAAGCGGTGCAATTATAAAATGCCGTCGGATGCTCCGGCCGCTTCTTCAAGAAGCGCAAGGACAAAGCAGCTAAGCCTAGGCTTGAAGAGCCGTCTGCAGACGCCGGTTCTTTAGAGGTGTCGGTGGAGCCGGTGGTTCCGCGGAGGTTTCTCTGGAGTCCCAAGGAGAGACTTTGTTATTGCAGGATGTGGCCTCTCAGGAGGCAGGTCAGGCTGAAGGGGCTTCTCAGGTTACTGTGCTCCCCTCCCTTCCTAGGGTGGTTAGGCCCTCTCCTTCTGTTTCCAAGGCTTCTCCCACAGGCAGGCCAGGTTTAGCTTCAGTTGGTGTCACCCCTAGTTCTTCAGGATCTGTGCCCAAGAAGCATATGCTTAAAATGGCAGAAGATTTGATTACTTTGATTAGAGGTTCTTTGCCACCACCTGATTAGAGACCTAGGGTGGAACCTGAGCTAGGGAGTTTTGAGCAGGCTTCGGATGTTTCTGAGTCTTCGGCTGAAGACTTGCAGGAGTATTCTCCTTATTCTGATTCTGATGTGGATGATTCTACTCCTTCTGCTTCTCCTCCTGAGGATTTTTCTTTTTCAGAGACTCTTCATTCCATGAGGGAGCATTTTAAGTGGGAAGGTCAGGACTTCTCTGATTCCAGGAAAAGGCTTAGGGCATTTTTGTTTTTACCCCAGCATAGGCCTTTGGCTATACCTCCTGTTCTGGATGTTGTGGAAGATGTGTTTGCAGAGGCTTCCTTAATCCTGCTTCTTTGCCTCCTGCTCCTGTTAAACCGGACAGGTATTACAGGGTGCCTGAAGCTCAAAAGTATCTTTTTAAGAGTCCTAGGGCAGACCCAGAAACTGTTAGTCAGGGGCCTAAGGGTGTTAAGGCTTCTGTTGTCAAAAATCCGGTTCCTCCAGATAAAGAGGCCAGGGCTTTGGATAGATGGGGAAAGAAAGTTTATACTTCCTCCACCCTAGCTATGAGGGCTTTGAATTGCCAGTTTCACATGTTGAAATACCAAAACTATCTCCTTTCACAATTGAAGTCTAAGGTAGATGCTCTGGCGGAGGGTATTGAGTGTAAAGAGTTACAAGATTTAGTACATGTTTCTGAACAGGTGGGTAAGCATTCTTTGCAATGTGGTTTTGATGCTGTACAGGCCTCGTCTAGGGTGGCTGCCACTGGGTCAGTTCTTCGCAGGCACGCCTGGCTGAGGGATCAGAATTTATCTGACCATGTTAAGACAAGGATTTTAGATGCTCCTTTACAATCTGATGTGTTGTTTGGTTCTCCTGTTGAGGCAGTCTTAAAGAAAATGGAAGACAAGGCTAAGTCTATGCAGACTGTTAAAGATTTTTTGCAGGTTCAGCCTCCGAAGTTTAGTAGAAATTGGCCTACCAAGGGGTGGACGTATCCTTCTTATGATTCCCAGTCTAGGGGTAGATCTAGACGTGGTAGGGGCAGAGCTCAGGGCTCTTTCAGGCCTAGAACAGGGAGTTCACCTGCACAGTCTTCGGGTGAGGGCAGGGGTCAGTCCTTTCGTAAACAGACCCAATGATCTACCTTTTCAGCTGCCAGAGCCTTCTCGTCTGGCAGCAACTTTGGAAGGTTGGCACTTTTCAAAGAAAATTGGAGTTTAATTACCCAAGACAGATGGGTATTGGATATCATACACCACGGTTACAGGTTTTATTTCCATACCTTGCCTCCTTTCAAAGGCATGCCAGACGTTCCTCCTCAGCAAAGAATAGAGGCTCACAAGCAAATTTCTCTGTTACTCCAAATAGGGGCCATACAGCCGGTCCCTATGCCAGAAGTGGGCCTAGGATTTTATTCTCGCCTGTTCCTAGTACCAAAGAAAGGGAACACGTGGAGACCAATTTTGGATTTATCTATCCTCAACACTTATCTGGACATTCCCAAGTTCAAAATGTTGACGTTACAACAGCTTTTACCTCTGCTGGGCAAAGATCATTGGATGGTAACTTTGGATCTCAAGGAGGCTTACCTTCATGTTCCTATCAGACTGAGTTGCAGGAAGTATCTGCGTTTTGGCTGGGACTTCTCATTATCAGTTCTCTGCATTGCCCTTTGGCTTATCTACTGCCCAGAGTGTTCACGAAAGTTCTGGCTCCAGTGATAGCTTTCCTCAGGTTAAAAGGAATACAGATCTATCCTTATTTGGACGATTGCCTGATTCTGGCTCAAGGAAGGGACGAGCTTCTTCATCATTTGGAATATGTGATAGCAGTTCTAAGATGCCTGGGGTATTCTGTGAACGAAATAAAGTCCAGTCTAGTACCCTCTCAGGACATGTGCTTTCTGGGTGTAAGACTGAATACAGCATCCCAGATGGCCTTTTGACCCCGGACAAACAAAAGAATCTTTCCCTTTACTTTCATCAATTGTCTCATCAGTCCAGGCTGACTGCAAGGACAGTCCTTCAAGCCTTGGGGTTCATGGCATCTTGTATTCTGGTGCTTCCCAATGCCAAACTGCATATGAGGAAGCTACAATGGTATCTCAAAAATGTATGGACACAGCACTGCCAGGATTTGGACACTGTCATTCAAATAATACCTTGCATTCAAAAGGAATTGTTGTGGTGGGCTCAGGAATGTCACCTAAACAAGGGACTCTCTGTGACCCGGCCAGAGGCGAGTCAGATTCTAACGACAGATGCCTCAGACAAAGCTTGGGAGCTCATCTGAATGGAAAGTGGATACAAGACAAGTGGCCTGCCAGACTACAACATCTACATATCAACTTGAAAGAGATGTTAGCAGTCCAGTTTGCATTAATAGCTTTCAAGGATTTACTTCTTCCAGGGCAGGTGTTGATTCTAACAGACAACACAACTGTCATGTGGTACATCAACAAGCAAGGGGAACACATTCTTATCCTCTATGCAGGCAAGCAATGATTTTGTGGGAGACTGCTCTCAGTTTACAGCTAAATCTTCAGGCAAGGTTTCTGCCGGGAGCACAGAACTCCTTAGCAGATGTGTTGAGCAGATGAATTATGGATCCCCACGAGTGGAAATTGGATCCTCATGTATTTCAGAAATTGACAGTGTCATGGGGAACTCCAGACATAGATCTGTTCGCTTCTCCACTAAACCACCAGCTGCCAAAGTTTTGCACGAAAGGTTTCATCCCACAGCTTGGAAAGTGGATGCTCTTTCTTTCAATTGGAGCAATCTTCATGTGTATGCCTTTCCACCTCTGCCTCTCCTCCCAAAGGTACTACTAAAGACCAGACAGGACAAGCCAAGGATGATTTTGATAGCTCCAGATTGGCCTCGACAGCATTGGTACCCATTACTGAGAAGCCTGGTACGGGAGCCTCCATGGCCTTTGCCTTCGATTCCACACCTGTTGTCTCAGGAGGACAGTCATTTGCTCAGTGTCAAGCTTCACTCTCTGCACCTAACAGCCTGGCATATTCTGTTTTGAACCATAGTGGGTCTCAACTTCCACAGCAAGTTTTGAATGTTATTTTGGAAGCTAGAAGGCCTAGTACAAGGAAAGTGTACGCAGATAAATGGAAGAGATTTTTATTTTGGAGTGCAGCAAATGATTTTGATGTTTCTGAGCCTAATTTAAGTGTGGCTCTTCAATATCTTACTGAGTTACTGGACAAAGGTTTGTCCTTCTCTTCTATTAAGGTTCATGCTGCAGCAATTTCGGCTCACTATGATTGTGACCCACCATTGTTTTCTCATCCTTTGTTCAAGCAATTTCTTAGAGGGGCAAAGAATATAAGACCCCCACGTAGAGCTCCTACTCCTGCTTGGGATCTCAATTTTGTGTTGGAGAAACTCACTCTACAACCTTTTGAGCCTGCAGCTACTACTGAATTAAAGTTTTTGTCATGGAAGACTGCTTTTTTGTTCGCCATTACCTCTGCAAGAAGGGTTTCTGAGTTGCAGGCCCTTATGGCGGTTGAGCCTTTCTTAATTTTCCATAAGGATAGGGTATCTTTACGTACTAATCCTTCCTTTATGCCTAAAGTGGTTTCTAGTGTGGCTTTAAACCAAACTATTCATTTGCCTACTTTTTATGCAAATCCCCAAAATAAAGGGGAAAAGATTTTGCATACTTTAGATGTACACAGGCAGTTGCGATATTATTTGGACAGAACTAAAGGGTTCAGGCAGTCTCAGCAGTTATTTGTTTCATTTGCTTTGGGTTCTCAGGGCAAGCCTGTGTCAAAACAAACTATTTCTAAGTGGATTGGGTTTTGCATTGCTTTCTGTTATTCCCATCATGGCAAGGAGATTCCAGCTGGGATTAGGCCTCATTCCACTAGGGCTACTGCCACTTCGACAGCTTTTAAGGGGTGGCAACTAAAGATATTTTGGAGGCAGCTACTTGGAGTTCAGTGCATACTTTCTCTAGGCATTATCACCTTCCACTTTATTCTAAATCTAGGGCTGGTTTTGCCACTGCTATTTTGCAGGGCATTTTGGCAGCTCCTGCTTCCTTATAGTTTTGCCATCCTCCCTTACCTCTGCTTTGGGATTCTACCCAAGTGTAACGACTGCAGCAATGTGAGATGAAGAACATAGTACAGTTTTGTACCTACCATAAATGTAGATGTTCGAAGATCCACATTGCTGCAGTCCAATTTACCCACCCTCCTTCCCCTCTGTAGTTGGAGGCGGTTGTGTGGGTTGGGTTGTCATTCTGGTGTATATTGTATATATTGTACATATTTTTAGTGCAAGGGTGGTTGGTTGGTTGTTTGCTGTCTTTTGGTTTTGACCTTTCTTTTTAGGGTCTTCTGACATCTGGGGCAAGAAAAGACTGAGGATATGACGTCGGTCATGCGCATTTGTACCCTGACGTCCTGATGTCAGTCAAATGCGCCTTGACCGACGTCAGCCTTATACTTTGATATTCGGGCCGACCGAGGACAGCGGACTACCCAAGTGTAAGGACTGCAGCAATGTGGATCTTCGAACATCTACATTTATGGTAGGTACAAAACTGTACTTTTCTCTCCCCAGTCTTTTCAAACCACCTTTGGTTCTTATATTTCTTATGCCATGTTTTATGTACCATACTAATTATGCCTTTTTTGACATCTGTTTGTTCCAGACTCTCTCAAAAACTGTCATTTTTGCACTCCTCCTATCCCTTTTTCTCTGCCTATATTCTGTCAATACCTGGTAGATCCGATATTATCCCACTGTTACCTTTCCTTCTCTAGTTATTTGCTCCCAGTACATTGGCCCCTTCAATGTTTATCCAGTAAATTCCAGGCGCCTCATGCCTATTTTTCTGTACCTCAACTTGTCAACCCTCTTGACAAAATCTCTCCATTCCCATGTTGGCTTGGTTCTTATAATGCTTTTTACAACTTTATACAATTTTCTGTTTGCTGTATTTTTCCTTGGATTTGCATCTACTGTTCTACTCTCCTTACTTCTCCAACACCCCCCACCGCTCCCTGTCCCCTGTTTTGTCTATTTCCACTTTGATTTTTAGTCTTTTGCTGTATTATGTATGTAAGCCTCAACTCTGTAGCTTTAAAGTATCAAGGTAAGTCAGGTAATCCTAAACTGTTCTCTTCTGTGGGAAGGATCAACTTTTCCGACTTAACTCTTGCCCTGTTCCCCTCAAAAATAAATGACTTCAGTTGTCCACAGCTTCTCCTCTGGTTGATAAAAATATGCTTGACCTGTATATAACACTAAAGGGACTGAAATCTACCACTAAATCCAGCAATATGGCTGGTAATTCCTTGTTCTCTAACACAGATGGGAAAACCTGGAACTCTTTTCCTGAAAATCTTACTGCAATTTCCTCACTTCCAAGTTTTAAATCTCAACTCAAAATTCACCTCAAAACTCAATGGCTGTGCCCCTGCACTAACCCTGATTAACATTGTATGTGTGTCTACCTACTTTACTCTTCTCTTCCTCCAAACGTAACTTTTGTTCCCATACTATCACTTCTCACCTAACAACCTAACACTTTTATAAGCATCTAAAGATCTTTTATCCTAGAGGAAAACCCCTCCTATTATAAATGACCTTTCTATATATGTTTTCCTTTGGTATTGTATTTAAATTCCTGATACTATGTATGTAACTAAATATGTTTCACTAGTTTAATTGTACCACTGCAATTAATGTTTTTTTTATGTGGACCTTTTCTCCCTGGGCCTCTGCTAAAAATGGACATGTATCCAGTTGGACTAGCCCGGTCAACAAATGTAAAATAAAATAATTTTCACTTGTATTTTGATGTGTATGTCCAATATCCATAATCAATAGCTTCCAGTTTCAGGTTTTGTATTCGCTTTAGTTGTGTGTTTATCACAGTGCCCCTTATATTACATACATTTTATCTACATGAAAGTTCCTCTCCTTTATTATCTGAGTATTTTCAACTTCCTTGTTATGTTCTGCCCTATACCCTTCTCTCTGTCCATAGCATGTATACAAGGCAGTGTTATGATTTTTACTTTTTGTATAGTCCATAATTGGTGAACCATATTTGCATGTTGTAGTATTAATGCCATGCTTTTTATTTGTTTATACTTCTCTCATCCTTTTAATTTAATGCATAACGTGATTTTACTTACTAGTCTTCAACGTACTCTGTAGTTCTGAGCCTTTACATTTATCTGCTAATTACTAATCAAGCTAAATTATTAATCCCTCTCTATCAGAATGTTTATGGTCTTTTAGTACTATTTTGTCTGTTTTTCTTATTTTGTCAGTCACTTTAATTCCAGTTCCTCTCATTTCACTAACCAGATTATCTGCTACCTTGTCTAATCTCTTTCTCCAAAGTTGTTTTTGCACTTTTTGTACGTATCATAGCTTTTCTTATGCTTTCTTAGTGTTCTTATCTCCGCTTTCTGCCTTCGTTACTGTCATTTCTTGAACATTGGGAAATAGTCTTTACTCTGCTGTACTGCCATCTCTCCTCCACTGCCGTTTTTTCCTGCTTTTCTTGTCTGGTCTGAACTTGTCCCTATCCTTGAGCCACCTGATGGTTGAGAGACTTGCATATCCAATTCATACCTCCCTTGGGTTAGTGGAAGATTTTAATATCCCTTCGGTATATATTCTAAATATCGCTGGGTAGATCCTGTGCCATCTCGCATCCTTTTATTTGCATCTTCTAATAGCTGGTTCAGATGGTCCTCTTTTCTGTCTTCATGTTCAGCTTACAGTTTGTCCCCCACCTACTTGCAGCTTCTTCACTGGTTCCCTTATGCTTTTTATTATTTTCTCTGAGCTCTGTTGTCTGGAAATGAACTATCCCGTCTTGCTCTAATGCTTCTTTATGGCTCTGATCTCCATTCTGTGTAGTGGTCTCTTAATTTCTGCTTCTTCCATTCCTGTCCACTGTGCTTGTAACTTAATTGTTTTGCAGTTTTGTACCACGTATTCCTTTGTTATACCAGACATCTTTATGATGATTTTCGTGTTTTACTGTTGCAATCATCACATTTGGGTTATCTTTGCCAGGGTAGCCCTCAGCTGGCCCGAATACCAGAGACTTAGTATTTCTGCGTCGGTTGCTGTCGCTTGAGGACTGATGTCAGGTAGTCAGTAGTATAAAGTAAGGCAGCCGACGCCGTTACATCAGTCTCTCTTGCCGTGGAGCCTGAAGCAGAAGCAGTTCACACAAGTGCTGGTCGGCCGCTACCTGAGTTTTTGTTTCTGAACTGAAGTTGAAGTCTTCTAAAGCCAAGTACCCCATTGGGGATCCTTTTTTTCTTGTCTCTTCTGTGCTTTGTTTAACGCCAGAACTATCCATCTGGCCCTTATTGTAGACTGATTTTCGTTTACAGTCCTCGAATTCCGATATGGCTTCTGTAAGCCATCCTAGAGCAGATCATCTGAAAAAAACGTAAAGATAAAAGACAGTGACCGCACAGGTACAAACCTACCAATGACACTTCTGTTAAGCTCGTCAGTCCTCCGGTACTCAGTGAGGTGCTTTCACAGCCCCTGATGCCAGCTTGTTGATTCGCAGGCCGCTATCAAGACCCTTTAGGAGTTTGGTGTGCCGCAAACCTCTGCATCTAAGGATCTTGCAGTCTTTACCTTGGATGGGTCCGGAGCCACTGAGCAGGCATTGGCTTTCAAGGAAGTCCTTCGTACCACAGAATCTAGACAAACAAACGTCTACTTTCGTGACTACCGTTCTTTCAAAAACAACAGAGTTCCTTAGGCCTAGCTTCGAACCACACCCAAGAAACAGGCTACCCACTCTCAGGCACCTGCTACCTTGCCTCAATTTCAAATGCTTAAAATGGCAGAAAACCTTGTCATGCTAATAAGAGGAAGCCAAGCTACCCCCTCAAAAAGGAAAATAAATCTGTCCCCAGTAGTTTTGTCTGAACAAGAGTCAGATGAATCTGATGCATCTGACTATGAAGACATGCAACCCTTTTCCACTTATGAGGATTCTGATACAGAGGAATCTCATTTCTTCAGCCTCTCCCCAGATGATTTTTCCTTTGGGGAAACCCTGCATACTTTAAGGGAGCATTTCCAATGGAAGAGTCAGGACTACCCTCACTCTAAAAAGAGACTCGGGAGAATTCCTAGATCTTTCACAACACAGACCCTTGGCCATCCCCCCAGTCCTGGATGTTGTGGATGTTTTCCTTGAATCCAGCTTGACGCCTGATGCACTACCTCCTGCTCCCAGAAAACCAGACCAGTACTACAGAGTCCCTGACTCGTACAAATATATTTTTAAAAATCCAACAGCTGACCCTGAGGTCATTTCTCAAGGGCCAAAAGGGATTAAAACAAACTCTGCTAAGAATCTCACCCCTTCAGACAGGGATTCCTGAGCATTGGACAGATGGAGTAAAAAAAGTATACACCTGGGGTAATAAAGTATACACAAGCACCTAAACAGGCATGTCCAAGGGTCAGCTTCCAGTGATTTCTCCTGTCCACTTGGTGAATCTGGGCCTACTGGGGCAATGCAGCAACTGCCTCATGTACACAGACAACCCTCTCCTCCTACCACCCAACACTACAACCTGCGAGAGATGCACTTGCTAAACTGGAAGCAAAGCTCTCTCCAGCCAAGATTGTGCTAGACAGTCAAG
Source organism: Protopterus annectens (assembly GCF_019279795.1). NCBI lineage: Eukaryota > Metazoa > Chordata > Ceratodontiformes > Protopteridae > Protopterus > Protopterus annectens. The sequence continues at coordinate 698,704,152 of NC_056727.1, read as the reverse complement.
AGGAGAAGGTTAACACTTGCACTACACCTCAAGCAACATAGCTTTTAAACAACCACACCATCAACACCCACACATAGCAACACTAACCCCACATATGCAGAGGCCCACATATGCAGAGGCCCTTAACATTAACCTGCCCAAGCAACAAGTACCTCCGAAGCTGAAACGTTAGCAAACACCAGTCACAGCCAAAGTGACACACAGCTCACAACACCAGTGTGCTACCCAACAACAGCCCCTAAGGCAAGACAATGTACCCAACACTTAAGTCATAGGTGACTCTATAGTCAGACCCACTCACCAGGCTGAACAAGGAGAAATTAGTTAGCTGCCTGTCTGGTGCCAGGATCCGCCACATAACACACGCACTTAAGTCACTCCACAAGTACAAATACGACTCTCTCATTGTCCATGTTGGAGAGAATGACTTGAGACGTACCTCCCTGGACTACATGAAGAGACATGGAAGAGCTCTCAGATCATGTGGTCCAGGCAGATATGACCCTAGTGAAAAAAGGAAGCTAGCTGGTACGGTTGGTGCAAGGCAAGCAAGCTAGTAAGACCCAAATGAAAAAATGCCAGCACCAAGAATGAATTGAGTAATAGTAGCTTTATTTAAGCTGAAATTCTAGACCGGTTTCAGCACATGGCTTTCATCAGTAGATTGTATGACCCTAGCCCTGAGTAGCATCCTGCCCTTCGCTCAGAATGATACCACAGTATAAGAACAAAATGATTGACTTCAACAATTGGCTAAGCTTCTGCTGTCATTCAAAGGGGATCCAGTATCTGTCTGCCTGGGATGACATGATCGTCAAACCACGATGCTTTGCCAGAGATTGTCTGCACCTGTTACCCCTGGGATTCAGGTTACTGGCTAAAACTCTCGTCGCCCCTATAGTGCCTTTTTAAGCAAGGTTCAAAGGACACAACCACCACCGTAACCGATAACAAGCATGCAAAATCTGAAGGTAATGCTACTCGATGCTAGAAGTCTAAACCTCAAAATGCACTCTCTCGAGGCACTCTTAATAATGGAGAACATAGATATCTGTGCAGTAACTGAGACCTGGTTCAAGGCTCCAGAGAGCACCCCTGCAATACCAGGCTACAACTCTTAACACACTTTTCGGCCACCAAAGACTGAAAGACTAAAGGTGGAGGAGTGTCCATATTCACCAAGGAAGTTCACACCTCCAGGCTAGTTGCCCAACAGTGCATCTGAAATTCTCCAGGTGCAACTAACACTAGGTAAGACTGCAATCCAAATTGTAGCTTGCTACAGATCCCCCACCATGCCCCAAGATTCTCACTACACCTTTCTAAACGTACTGGAAAATATTAAGATACAACCAAACACCCTAATACTGGGTGATTTCAACTACCCTGCCCATTAACTGGGAAAACTAGTCGGGTACCAACACCTTTTCCCAGCAGTTCTTGGAATTCATAAATTCCAACGCCCTGGATCAACTAATCCATTGTCTCACCAGAGGCTCCAATATCCTAGACCTGGTCAGTACCAACATGGGAGATAGATGCTCCACACTAGTGGTCACCCCATCATTGGTTAGGTCTGACTATAAGCAAATCACCCTTGACATCCACATCCCACCCCCACCCCCAGTAAGGAAACATCAGTAAAAAACTTCTCCAAAGCCAACTTCATGCTACTCAAGTCAGAAGTGACAAATGTCATGACCCCCATGCAGATGGGAGCTGAAAGTTTGACTGAATCCTACACTAAGGCACTGTACGAGCACATCCACTCGTGCATGAATCGTGCTGTCCCAAGTAGAACCAAGATGCTCTCCTCCAAAAATAGGAAGCCAATCTGGTGGTCCCCTGTCATAAACTATACAACAGAAGAAAGAAAATGTAAGAGGAAAATCCCAGGATGCAAAAAAACTCCTTTACCAGCCTCAGTAAGAACTTGAGATGCCTCATAAAATGCTCCAAAGCTAGTTAAAATAAAATTGCCAAAAATTCCAGACAACAAGGCATTCTATAGTTATGTCAAGAATCTAAATGGCAATGCTCAGATATGTTCTGAGCTACAACAGAATGGCATTAAATATACTGATCCCAAGAATATTGCCAATATCCTGGCAGATTGATTTAGTGCAGACTTCACCCCCCCTCTCACCCCCCTAAAGGGCCCATCTCAATACCAAAAGATTGCCAAATTCCGGTAATCATGGCCACACGGGTAGAAACCGCGCTCACCAAAGCTAAGACGACAGCATCCATGGGACCAGATGACATCCTGGGCTGTATACTACGTGGACTACAAAATGTACTGTCACCTCACCCAAGTGTCATGTTTAATCATAGCCTCACCTCAGGCTTCAAGCCCACTGAGTGGTGCACACTACAGTTATCCCACTCCACAATGGGGGATCCACCTTGGATCCTGGGAACTACTGTCCCATCAGTCTGACGAGCCAGATCTTCAAAGGCATGGAATGCATTATCGTGTAACTTCTAAACGGACTTTGCCAACCTTCAAACACTGGACCCTACCCAGTTTGGGTTTGTGAAGGGAGGATCCTGTTTCCTGAACCTGATTGACTTTTTTGAATCTGTCTCCAGAGCTGTGGACCAAGGTAAGGCGGTCCACACAGCCTGTCTGGACCTCGCTAAGGCCTTCGACACCATCCCCCCACCCTGGAATCATAGATAAACTTACTAAGCTGGGCGTAAATCCCTATGTCACTCGGGTTGCCAACTGGCTTACTGGCAGAACCCAGACTGTAAAAGTAGCCGACTCCAAATCCAGCTCTAGAAAAGTGGAGTACCTCAGGGATCAGTCCTGGGACCGCTCTTGTTTGGCATCTACTTCTCTGAAGTACATGCCAACACTAAGGGACTCTGGCCAATAAAGTTCGCAGATGACTGCAAACTGGGAGCCATTACTGAATCCCCAAATTACGTGGATATTCTACAAAAGGGCCTTACAGAAACAGATGCTTGGTGCCAGAGCCATGGGCTCAAGCTTAATGCCAAGAAATGTATAGTTATCCCCATTGGGGAAAAAACATGTACCCATGAATTATAGGTGGCAGTACACTTGACACCGAAAGTGTGATGAGAGACTTAGGGACACAGGTGGACAAATGGTCTCACCTTCGATAACCACATTGCCAAGAAATCCATCTTTGTGGCACTGCTCATCACTAAGGGCTTTTCATCCAGAAAAAAGGTAATTGTCCCACTACTCATCCCTCATTAGACACATTATAGAGTACAAAGTCCCATTTGGTATGTACCTCACACGATATCTGCAACAGCTGGAAAGGCCGCAGAACTACCTCACTAAAAGAATCGCAGGCCTAAAGCAGATGCCTTATACTGACAGTCTAAAAAAAACTCCAGTTATACTCTGTGGCATATCTTCTACTCAAGAGGTAATCTCTGCTTAGCATACAAGGCCATGTCAAACCCTGGGCTGTTGGACGTGCACCAGTTAAGTAAATCCCAATTCTGCAGAGCCGCACACTCCAGGGATCTAAACGTTGTCATCACAATGAACAAAACATGCTGGAGGGATAGGTTCCTGACCCAGAGACTCCCCATACTCTGGAATAGACTGCCCATACATGTCAAGCAGAGTGCCTCCTTGGCTCTCTTCAAAAGGAACATTGACGATTGGATGGGAGATGGGAAATTCACCCTGGGGATCACGTCATTCGCCCTGCTAGACAGGGGTCCAGGGAAGTAAATATTGTGGGAAGAAATGTCCAGGGAATTGTTATAGCTAGGCTTATATAGGTCCTAGGGCCAATAGCCTAGTACCAATCTATGAACCTCTGCTACTTTTGCTATCAGGGCACTAAATTGTCAGTTCCATATGCTTAAATATCAGCAACTTACCTTGGAACACCTTAAACAAAAAGTCTTCCTTTCCTGCATGGGCAGAATCTAAAGATTTACAAGACTTAATACATTCTGCAAGTCAAGTAAATAAACACACTTTACACTGTGGTTTTGATGCTCTGGAAGCTTGGTTTTGATGCTCTGGAAGCTTCCTGCAGGGCAGCAGTTACTGGATCTGTCCTTGGACGACATGCATGGTGTAAGGAACAACCCCTGCCAGACCATGTCAAATCTAAATTGTTGGATGCCCCATTGTACAAAGAACTTATTTGGCACTAAGGCTGAAGAGGTCTTAAAGATGGAAGAAAAAGCAAAATCTATGATAAGTTAAAAGATTTCTTACAGGTCCAGTCCCCTAGGTTCAGCAGGCATTTTCCCTCTAAGCACTGGTCCCTTCCTGCTGTGAGTAAACAAGTCCAGCCTAGGCCCTGTGGAAACTGACCCCCCCCCCCCCCCCCAGACATCAGCCCCAGGGAATGCAGAGATCTAAAGCATTGCACTACTTCCACTTCAAAACTAGGGAGTTCCAAGCCACCCTCTTATGGTAAGAACTCATAATGACTCGCCTCCTTCCAACCTTCCCTCTGCCCACCTTCACTTACCCCTTGGAGGAAAACTCTCCTTTCACTCAAGCATATGGGCCACCATTATCAAGGACCACTGGGTTTTGAACATTGTCTCAGGGATACAAATTCTCCTTCTACACCCTTCCAACCCCAAAAGGGTTCCCAGGTCTACCACCAAATCAGTGGGTAGAGGCTCAAAAGCAAATCCATTCCCTGCTCTCTTTGAGAGCAGTAGAGGACGTTCCTGCAGAACAGATAGGCCAAGGCTTCTGCTCCAGACTTTTTCTGGTGCCCAGAAAAGAGGGCACCTGGTGCCCCATCTTCGATCTATCAGTTCTAAACATCTTCATGGTGATCCCAAAATTCAAAATGCTCACCCTTCTGCAGCTGCTACCCATGCTCTCCAAGGATGCTCGGCTAGCCTCCCTAGATCTGAGAGGCCTACCTCCACATTCCTATCAGGGAGTCGTGCAGAAAATATCTCCGCTTCACGAACACTTTCAGTTCTGTGCGTTTCCCTTTGGTTTATCTACTGCTCCCAGAGTTTTCACAAAATGTCTGGCTCCAGTCCATTGCCTTTTGCAAAGTAGTATTCAAAGTTCCCATACTTAGACGACTGCCTTATTTAGGCAGACAGCCAGGAAAAGCTGCTCAAGCACCTGACCTTTGTAAAGACCCTACTAACCTCCTTAGGGTACACGATCAACGAAAATAAATTGAAACAGGTGCCCACTCAAAGGATAATCTTCTTTGGGAGCAAGTCTGGACACAGCATCCCAGATGGCATACCTTACACCAGAGAAACCTATTTTCCTGATGGCCTACTTTTTTCAACTGGCCACCAGGCCACAGCTTTCTGCAAGGAAAATCCTACAAGCCCTGGGGTTCATGGCCTCTTGCATACTCCTCATTCCATATGCCAGGCTGCATAAGAGGAAACTTCAGTGGTACCTAAAGAGCCTTTGGTGTAAAAACTGTCAAGACCTGGAAACACTTCTACCTATAATTCCTTGCCTCAGGAAGGAATTTCTTTGGTGGGCAACAGCATGCTCCCACAATAAGGGACTGCCCTTCTCCCCACACCGCGCCGCCCTGACCTTCACCACAGATGCATCAGACTACTCTTGGGGTGAACACCTGGACAGCAGGTGCATACAGGGCCAGTGGAGCCCACAGCAAATCCCCCTGCGCATCAATCAGAGATGATGGCTTTGTAGCACGCGTTGATAGCTTTCAAACCCCTTCTCTCTCTCCAGAGGTTATCCTGATCAAAACAGACACCACTGTGATGAGGTTTATCAGCAAGCAGGGAGGGACTCATTCCTACTCTCTATACAGGCTGGCCATGACCCTTAGGCTCACTGCCTCTTCCATGCAACTACATCTGTTAGCACAATACTTATCAGACTCTCTCAACTCCGTAGCAGACCAATTAAGCAGAAACCTTCTGGACCCACACGAGTGACAGCTCAACAGAAGTACCATTACCCTAAACTCAGAAATGGGGAACCCCGAAGGTCGACCTCTTTGCCTCCCACACAGCTCAGTAAATTCTGTACTAGGGGGCATCACTGCATGGCTTGTAAAGTGGATGCCCTGTCCTTCCCCTGGTTCAACCTCTCTGTGTCTTCCTTACCTCCCCTACCTTTCATCCCCAGGGTACTGCTCAAAATAAGGGAGGAAAAACCAAGGACCATTCTTATGGCTCCAGACTGGCCTCGACAACACTAGTGTTCCCCTTCCTGCGCAGCCTGTCCCCACTGCCTCCATGGCATCTTCAGATTCCAAACCTCCTAACCCAGAGGGAAGGGGATTTCATGCATCCCCAGTTGCAGACACTCGATTTGTGAGCTTGGCTTATTCCCTAACCCCAAACCAATCTGCTATCCTCAGTAAACAGGCTCTGGATGTTATCAGGGAGGCCAGACGCCCTAGCACCAGAATGTCTTATGCAGATAAATGGAAAAGATTCTGTACCTGGATCCAGGCTAAGGGGGCCAATATGGCACAGCCCTCCATCCCTTTCATCCTGAATTACTTAGCTGACCTACTACACAGCGTTCTCTCTTTCTCCTCTATAATAATTCATGCTTCTGCCATTTCTGCTAATTTTCCCACTGAGCAGCCCCTTTTTTCACACCCTTTGATCACAGTTCCTCAGAGAGGCTAGCAACTTGAGGCCCACCAGAATGGAACCAATAGCAGCTTGGGACCTTAACTTTGTCTTGGAAAAGCTCACTCTGCCTCTTTTCGAATCAGCTTCTGCAGAGCTAAAATTTCTTTCCTAGAAGACCTCATTCCTTCTGGCCATCACTTCAGCCAGAAGAGTCTCTGAGCTTCAAGCACTCATGGCTGTGGAACCTTTCATCATCTTCCATGCAGACCAGGTATCCCTCAGAACTAACGCATCCTTCATGCCCAAGGTGGTGTCCAGTGTGGCACTCAACTAATCCATTCATTTGCCCACCTTCTTTCCTAATCCCCAGAACAAGGGGGAAAGGATTTTTCACTCTAGATGTGCAGAGACCACTCAGATACTGTCCGGACAGGACTAAATCCTTCAGAAAGTCTGATCAATTGCTGGTTAGCTTTGCTACAGGGGCAGAAGGCAGCCATCTCCAAGCAAACAATTTCCGAATGGATAGCACACCACATCCATTTCTGCTACAAATGGCATTGTAAGCCTCCCCCTGGGGGTCAGGACACATTCCACCAGAGCAGCTTCCACCTCTGCAGCTTTCCTCAGAGGAGTCCCCACCAGGGACATCCTGGAGGCTGCCACCTGGACATCTGTTCATACTTTTTACCAAGCATTACCACCTGCTTCTCTTCAATCCAGGGCAAAGTTTGCCTCTGCAGTCTTGCAGGGCATCCTCGCCAGCCCCTAGCTTCCTTGATTGTCTCCACCCATTTCCTCATCTTTGGGAATCTACCCAAATGTGATGACTGCAACAGTGAAACATGAAAAGAGCATAGTACAGATGTCCTTCATGGATGCATCTGCAGTCATAACAAGTGGGTTGTCCTGTCGTCAGGCAGCCCTGCAGTCGGCCGGATTCCAAAGTCCGGGTCCGGCTTCGGCTGATGTCGCACTCCACCCGACGTCATCTCTGTTGGTCTTCGGGTATAAAAGCATCAGCCGACGCCATTTTCCTCAGTCTTTCTTGCCGCGTGGCGCCCGAAGCAGAAGCTGTTCGTAAGTGCCGGTCGGTCGGATCCAGAGATTACTTCTACCGAATACTACTTCGAAGACTTCTAAAGCTAAGTACCCCGTTGGAGACTCTTTCTTGCCTCAGCCGATGTCAGAAAAGTTAACAATTGTTTAACCTGTGGGAAACAAATACCTCATAAAGATTTCCACTCTTACTGTCTGCCTTGTTTAGGCCCAGCCCACGACGTAGCAGCCTGTTCGGCCTGTGCCTCTTTCAACCGACGAACGCTTAGGCGTCGGTCGGAGTTTGCAGAACAGTTTTTCGGTACTGATTTTGCGTACATTATGCCGTCGGATCCTCCGACTACCCAATCTTCCAAAAAACGCAAAGATAAAGACCGACACTCGCGGTCCGCGGTTTCGGCCGAAACCACGGCAAAGCAAACCGCGAGTGTCTCGGTTTCGGCCGAAACCGAGAAAACTGCTCTAAGTACAGCTGAACCTATTCTTACAACTGAGGCTCCTGCTACAATTCTTGAATCGACCTCAGAAATTTTACCCACTACGGTGGTTGATTTATCAGACACCATCCCCTTGGATGTCTCTACCCCAGCACGTGGTGCTGCTAGGCCTCCAGCAGCCATGTCCATTAAGGCCTTTGCCAGGGCTAAAGCAGCCAAGACTACTAAATCAGTGCCTGTTAAAACCCCCTCATCCAGGCCCTCTTCTAGTTCTCAAATGCTTTCTTTGGCAGAAGATTTAATTTCTTTAATTAGAGGATCTCAATCTCACCCAGACAGGGCCTCTCGGCCCCCAGAGAAGAGACCTAGGGCAGAGCCCCCTGAGCCAGTGTCTTCTGATGATTCTGCTGATGAATCAGACACAACTGACCAGCCTGAGGCTCCCTTCTCCAATTTTGAAGATTCTGATGCTGAAGAATCCATTCCAGCTGCTTCCCCACCAGAAGAATTCTCCTTTGGGGAAACCTTGCATGCCATGCGAGAACAGTTCCAATGGCAGCAACAGGATTTTTCAGACTCCAGAAAAAGACTTAGGACCTTTCTGCACCTCCCACAGCACAGGCCCTTAGCTATACCTCCTGTTCTCTCTGTGGTGGATGATGCTTTCAATGATTGCTCCGCTCCAGACTCTTTACCCCCAGCCCCTGCCAAACCAGACAGATTTTACAGGGTGCCAGATACTCATCACCACCTTTACAAGGCCCCACTTGCAGACCCAGAAACTATATCCCAGGGTCCCAAGGCAGTAGCCGACCACAGCTAAAAACCCTATTCCTTCTGAAAGGGAAGCAAGGTCACTAGACAGATGGGGTAAAAAGGTCTACACTTCAGCTACTCTCTCAGCTAGAGCTTTAAACTGTCAGTTTCACATGATACAATACCAAGAGTTTATGCTTGATCAATTAACTAAAAAACTAACTACTGATGAATCTCTTGATAAGAAATATGTATTAGAGATGGTAAATAACATACAACAGGTTAGCAACCATTCCTTAAAATGTGGCTATGATGCACTGGAGGCTTCATTTAGATCAGCCATGACAGGCACAGTGATAAGAAGGCATGCATGGCTAAAGGAACAAGCTTTACCGGATCATGTTAAAGCTAAGTTGCTAGATGCTCCTATGGACAAGACAAGTTTGTTTGGTACACCTGCCCAGCAGGTTATGAAGAAAATGGAAGAAAAGGCAAAATCTGTTCAAACTGTTAAAGATTTCTTGCAGGTTCAACCCCCAAGGTTTAGCAGGAACTGGCCTGCCAAAAATTGGTCCTTTCCTGACTCCACAAAATTTCAAAGGGGCAGAAATAGACGTTCCAGAGGCAGAAACCAATCCAGAGGAGGTGCCTACAGAGGACGACAGTGGCAAGGTAGCAGCAGAGGCACAGACACAGCCACTGCCACTACATCAGCACAACCACAGTGACTTAATCCTAAATACGCCTACCAGGAAACAAATAGCAGCCCCTCTAGGCGGAAAGTTAACCTTATTTTCAAAGAACTGGCACTACATAACAAAAGACAAGTGGATTTTACAAACCATAGATCAAGGTTACCGGTTTCACTTCCACACTTTACCAGTCAAAAGAGGAATGCCAAATCTACCTCCAAATCAAAAAACAGAGGCTCTACGCCAGATAATGGAGTTAGCAAACATGAGAGCTGTGGAAAGAGTGCCAACAGCAGAACAAGGAAAGGGGTTCTACTCCAGACTATTCCTAGTTCCAAGAAAGGAAAAAAGTTGGAGACCAATTCTCGATCTGTCCACCTTAAATACATACATCATTGTCCCAAAATTCAAAATGCTGACCCTACAGCAACTTCTTCCCATGCTGGGCAAGGAGTCTTGGCTGGTAACTCTAGATCTCAAGGAGGCATACCTGCACGTCCCCATTCGACCAATCTGCAGAAGATACCTCAGATTTCTTGCAGGATCAGAGCACTATCAATTCTCAGCATTGCCCTTTGGCTTATCTACTGCGCCCAGAGTATTCACAAAATGCCTGGCATCAGTAATCGCCCATTGCAGACTACAGGGAATACAAATTTACCCATACCTGGACGACTGCCTGCTACAAGGGACAACAAAAGCAAGCTGACAACAGATTTACAAAGGGTCATTTACTTGCTACAAGGACTGGGATACACAGTCAATTTACAAAAGTCAAGGCTGATACCATCCCAAACAAGGACATTCTTCGGCGCGCAATCGGACACAGTACAACAAACGGCATTCCTGACTACAGCAAAACAAAAAGAACTTCCTCTTTACTTCTTGGCACTAACAAAACTGAACAAGTTAACAGCAAGAAAATTTCTACAGGCCTTGGGCTTCATGGCATCATGCATAATCTTGGTCCCATTTGCCAGACTACATATGAGGAAACTACAGTGGTACCTAAAGAATTTATGGTCCCAACACAGACACAGTCTAGAAACAGAAATCCCACTAATTCCATGCTTAAAACAGGAGTTCCTATGGTGGGCTCAGGCATGCCAGTCAAACCCAGGCCTGCCCTTCCGCAGATGTCAACCAAGCCAGACCATCACAACAGACGCTTCAGACCTAGGATGGGGGGCCCACATGCTGGACAAATGCGTGCAAGGATTGTGGACACAGGATCAACTTCACCTGCACATCAATCTAAAAGAAATGCTGGCAGTAAAACTGGCAATCCAAAAGTTCAAACCATTCCTCAGAGGGCCAGTTGATGATAAGGACAGACAACACCACAGTCATGTGGTACATCAACAAACAGGGAGGCACTCATTCATACCCCCTATGCAGAATGACCTTGGAGCTGTGGACCCTGGCTCTCAGCTACAACATTCAGTTACAGGCAATATTTGTACCGGGAAAGACAATACTCTAGCAGACATACTAAGCAGAACCACTTCGGATGCCCACGAATGGAAGCTGCACCCGGACATCTTCAAGACCATCTCAAAGAAATGGGGAATGCCACAGATAGACCTATTCGCATCACCTCTCAATCACCAGCTCTAAAAATTCTGCACAAGGACATTCCACCCACTAGCATGGAAAGTGGACTCACTCTCCTTCAACTGGAAAGGCCTAACAGCATATGCATTCCCACCTCTTCCCTTGATACACAAGGTACTACTAAAAATCAATGAAGAACGTCCAAGGATAATCCTGATAGCCCCAAACTGGCCAAGACAACACTGGTACCCACTACTGAAGAGCATGTCTCGAACAACATGTGGCCAATACCCTGATGCCTTTGATGTTAACTCAGAACAACTACAGCATCATACATCCAAACCTAAAACGCTGCAACTGACTGCATGGAACATCACATAGCAGCAGCTAATCCAGAACTTTCCCAAAGAGTTAAAGACATTATTCTTGAAGCACGCAGACCTTCAACAAGAAAGAACTATGCTGGAAAATGGAAAAGGTTTGTCATTTGGAGTACGAAAGAGGAAAAGATGTGTCAAACATAGATATGCCTAACATTCTGGAGTATCTGGCGAACTTCTTCATTCAGGCCTGTCCTACTCCTCCATCAAGATACATGCATCAGCTATTTCAGCAGAATACAGCTTTGATCCACCTGTTTTTTCGCACCCTTTGCTCAGGCAGTTCCTCAGAGGAATCAAGAATGTAAAACCTCCAAGGAAACCACCATTACCAGCTTGGGACTTAAACTTTGTGCTAGAAAAGTTGACACTAGCACCCTTCGAACCAGCAGCAACAGCAGACCTACAACACCTGTCATGGAAAACTGCTTTCCTACTGGCAATTACTTCAGCAAGGAGGGTTTCAGAACTACAGGCCTTAATGGCAGTGCAACCCTTCCTAATCTTCCACCAAGATAGTGTCCTTGAGGACTAATCCTACATTTATGCCTAAGGTGGTATCCAGAGTATCTTTAAACCAGGCAATCCACCTACCTACCTTCTTTCCCAACCCACAAAACAGAGGGAAAGAATACTGCATACCTTGGATGTACATAGACAGCTACGCTACTACTTGGACAGAACAAAAAATAGCAGAAAGGCTGACCAACTTTTTGTAGCCTATGCAACAGGAAGGGAAGGAAAAGCTATTTCCAAACAGACAATCTCCAAATGGATAGGAAATTGCATACGATACTGTTACTCCTTCCATGGAAAACCAGTTCCACAGAACATAAGACCTCACTCTACAAGGGCAACAGCCACTACCACAGCCTTCTTACGAGGAGTGGCAACCAAAGACATTATTGAGGCGGCTACTTGGACCTCCGTGCATACATTTGCCAAGCATTATAATTTGCCTCTTTATTCCAGATCCCGAGCAGGGTTTGCCACTGCTGTACTGCAAGGGATCCTAAACACACCATAATCTACCTTTATCCTCCTCCCTAGTTGGCTATGGTATTCTACCCACTTGTTATGACTGCAGATGCATCCATGAAGGACATAGTACAGTTTTGTACCTACCATAAATGTAGATGTCCGAACTGGATAGCATCTGCAGTCAGGATTACCCTCCCTCCTTCCCTCTGTGGTACTCCTAGGGTGTTTACCCTCCTAATAGCTAGCTCTTGGGGAGTCTTTTATGGTGTATTTGTTTGTATATATGTACATATATGCTTATTGTTGTGTTTACCTCTATCTATTTGGAAACATTGGCATCTATCCAAATTTTACCCTGCAAGAGGGCTACTGGCATCTGGGGCAAGAAACACTGAGGAAAATGGCGTCGGCTGATGCTTTTATACCCGAAGACCAACAGAGATGACGTCGGGTGGAGTGCGACATCAGCCGAAGCCGGACCCGGACTTTGGAATCCGGCCGACTGCAGGGCTGCCTGACGACAGGACAACCCACTTGTTATGACTGCAGATGCTATCCAGTTCGGACATCTACATTTATGGTAGGTACAAAACTGTACTTTGTGTGCACTTACCATAAATATAGATGTTTGAGTGTATTCACTGTTGCAGTCCTGGTTTCCCTCCCTCCATCCCCCTTTTTTCTTTCTCCTTTTGTTACCATTCTTCCTTGTTCTTTCCTTACAAGGGACATATTGGTATTTATTTTCCACTAGTGGGGTTCTTCTACCAGAACCTGGCCTACTTTGGGGGCTCCTGACAGATTAGGGCAAGAAAAACTGATGTAATTGCGTCTGCTGCCGTACTTTATACTACTGACGACCTGACATCAGTCCTCAAGCGAAAGCAACTGACGCAGAAATACCGAGTCTCTGGTATTCGGGCTGGCCAAGGGCTACCCTGGCAGGGATAACCCAATTGTGGTGACTGCAGCAGTAAATACACTTGAACGTCTACATTTCCGGTAAGTGTACACAACTGTACTTTCATCCTTCTTGCCCTTTCCTCTGTCAGTTGCCTTAATTTCTAGACAAGTCTAGCTGTGCTTCCCCAGCATCTGTCCTGTCTGAGTTCATTTTTTTTCTGTCCGGTTTTGTAAAATTCGTATCATGTTGAGCCTTTGCATTGATGCCATTCTCTCCTTTTGTGTTAAATTGTGTACCAGGGTTTGCTTTCTTTCAACTCTCTCCATGTAGTTAGCAATGTCACTATCATCTTGAGTCGCTCTCTTCCTTTACGTTTTCCTTCTCCTTCCTCACTTGCTGTTTTTGAAAATATTTTCAACAACCATGGTTGCATTGTGCTTTTCACCAGCAGTATGCAGTTAACTTTTCCTTTCTGACTGTTAGTTTCAAGATTAGTGCTTTGTCTGCAGAGCTAACAGTTTTGCTAACTATGTGGGCCTTGGTGTACAGGATGTCCTTGAGGTGTTGATTCAACCCCTCCTTTTGAAACAACTACTTCTCTTGACTAGAAATTACTTTCCTGGAAGACCTTGTTTCTGGTTGCTGTCACCTGTGCCAGAAGTTTCTGATTTGCATGCTCTTGCCTCCAGACCCCTTTATCTAATTTTTCAGAAAGAAATGTATGTCTTGGAAGGATCCAGTCCTTTATGCCAAAGATTGATTTTGATTTTTCCTTTAATCAAACTATCCATCTTCCCAGCTTTTCCCCCAGACTACTCCAGTATAGAAGAGTACATATTACACACCTTGTTTGTTCACAGACAGTTGCACTTCTACTTTACCGTAGGCTAAACAGTTATAAGAAATGCAGGCATCTGTTTTTCTGTTGTGCATTCTTCAGGCTAGGTGCTAAAGGCTTCCAAAATAACTGCCCAGAGGGCTTTTAGATTGGCATACAAAAGATAAGCGATATAAGATTGTACTGGCAAAACCAAAAGCCCATGCCACATGATGCATTGCGGCTTCTACAGCATTCTTCAGGCACTGCTCAGTTGATTAGGCAGCCAACTGAATGTGAGGATGCCGGGGAGACAGGTGATTATTGGAGTAGTGAATGAGACAAATTGGATCTGCTTTGTGGTGAATATCCCAGCATTCAAAATAGACTAGGGCTAATCAGGAACTGGCATTGCAGTAAGCACACAACTTCTATTTAAACATCATTGCTGTTAGCACATCTTGTATGTAACATGAATTGCAATTGCTGTTAGTTAGACATGTACAAACATCACCAGAGATCAATGACCAAAATCTGTGCAGTTCACTGTTGTACAGTTTTATTCTACATTCCTTCTTAATTATAGAACAAGTCTGAATTATAGGTGTGTGTGTGTGTGTGTGTATATATATATATATATATATATATATATATATATATATATATATATCTACTAAACTATGGCTGAAGATGTTTGTTCAGTTTCCTGTAAAATATTATCAGACTGTGAATACTGCTTTACATTATTTGTGTGTGTGTAAATGACAGTTTGCTTAAGAAGTAATTACACTGCTGCATATAGCTAACCAATGCCCTATAGCTTATTTTCAGTGGATAATACTCACTTGGTGTAATGTTCTCTGAGCTCATGGGGACCTTACTTAAAATGTGGTATTCTGTCTCTACTCCAAGACTTTACACAACAATCCTCCTTATTGATTAAAACATGACTGACTACTTATAAACTTTCAAAAACACATCTCTTCCAAAAGAGCACTATTCGCTGTCACCTCTGCCATCACAGTGATAAATCAAGGAAACGACGCAAAATTACTGGATGTTATCATAGAAAAAAGACACACTAGGTACATTATACAGAGTAAAAACCTACTTCACTGACATATCTGGAAGGCAAATAGCTGCTTCTTGCTGCCATCTCTCCTCTGTGCTGCCCCAATCATCATTAACTTTCTCAACTGTCCAAATTTGCAGTAAATTATAACTTGTAAAACGCACCACTGCGTAACCCTATGAGAATAAAACTGGTTACAATTGCCGCATCACTCAACTCTTTTTCAGTGGCTATAATATACAGACCTCTGTATAAGACAAAAGATTGCCAAGCCCTTAATAAACATTCTCCTCAGTAGAATTTAATGTTCTAGAGAAAAATCGCTATGTCCAAGTCATGTAATACTGCAGGTGACTCAGTATTCAAATAGTGTAGCTAAACTATGGAACCACATCCCACCACCACTGAAATCAACTCAAAATACAAACTTCTTTAAAACACCACTTAAACTTCTACTTTCAAATCAGTGGATCTTCTCTACATTTCCAGGATAAATTCTACTGCTACTTTAAGATTGCCATATCGTCAAACTATTTCTCTTCATTCCGAATCCTATGCTCCACAGTTGGTCTTCACCAGTGTTGTAACAGTTTTATTAGCATTTCCCAGCATTATGCTTTGTTTTGTGACACTACTCCCACTTATCTGAGTACTTTTGATACAATCCTTATTCTAGCACGCATGAGCTGTATACATGTGCGCACACACGTGTAATATACAAATGTGTATGTTTCTGAACCTGCTTTATGCCTCACCTTTTAATGACTAACATTTTCTGTCCTACCTAGTTATTCCCCTCGCCCCTTTTGCTTTGAATTTCTAAGGACTAAACTCATGATCTATTTATTTGACACTCTGTAATAACCACTTTAAATTCTCAATGTTCAGTATCTACTAATGCACAAGTATCTTTTATTCAGCAATATTTGCCTTTATTTTCATATGAAACTAATCTAATTAGCAAATTTATGTGTAATTGTTAATGTATAATGTTTGTAATGTTGCAGCTTTTCTCCCCAGGTCTCTGCTTTAAAGGAGTTTTTGACTAAACCCTCTGGAGCAAACCTGATTAAACAAAAAGATAAGTACTATCGATTTTAAAATCTGACCATTTGAGCTTGTAATATTTTTGAAAACAGTAAAATCTTTCTGTTGACTATGTTCGAAATTACATCACTATAAAGCTGAAACTCTAAATAAGTAGTGTTCAAGTAGTTGTATAAAAATTTGGCCAGCCTGCATTATGTAAGTACTAATGTACAATTTTTGCTTATGACCATATAATCCTTTAGTAATAACTGATGGTAAAAAGCTAACTTAATAGACTTTGCTTCAGTAAATGAATTTTAGAAGTTAACTGCTTAATGTCAATTACTGTCTGTGTTATGAAATTGCAGTATTCATAACATGAGGAAGTCTGCCTCTGGCTGACTCATACGTCCGCCCAGTATACGAAAGTCTAAATGCTATTGTGGTGTGTGTGTGCAGCACCTCACATCAGCTAGCATAAGTCCGACATAGACGTCCAGTATAAAGCAGAAATCAGCACATACCCACCTCAGAAATTTTCTGCCACCTGTCCGATTGCCTCGGTCATTGCTCGCCAGAGAAGTCTCATTTTGTGCTTCAGATAAGTACCCCATTGTTTTTTTTTTCTTTATTCCTGTTGGCTACTGTTGTATTTTGTAGTGAGTACATGTCAGCTAGGGAGGGCAAGTGTCGGTGTGGAAGGCATATTCCACATGAAGACTTCCCACAAACTTAATTTTGCCTAGGATCAGATCACAACCACACCTGTGCTTATCTGTAAGGCCTTTGTCCCAAAAACCCTTCATAGCCGTCTAACTTCTCTTAGGTTATATTTGGAAAATCAGTGCCGTAAGCACTTGGAGCAAGATGTATAACCAACATTGGGTTCTTCAGATGAGCCACAACTCAAGAAGGCCAGGAAGTCTTGGCCTGACCCAACTGCTGCTCCCCTATTTCAGGTGCTGCTTCCGAGGCTGATGAGGCAACCTTGGAATCTGTATAGCCTCCTTCGGGTACCACCGCAGAAGCTGTTAACGAATCTACATGCATGTGCCTGAGGGATTCATAGACGTCCGTTAAGGGTGCTGGGGTAGGTGGCCACGGCTTGTTACTGAAGGCCCACACGGTGTTATGCAAATTGTCGTACGTGAGGATGTTCCTACAGATGTCGTGGAATGCTGCCCGTTTTGTCCCATCTACCTCTCATCTGGCTCCTGAGGCTCCAAGGGAGAAGAAATTTAAAACTCTACAGGTTTCCCGGTTCCTCAGGATGAAGTACCCGACCTAGCACCTGACTGGCAGGCCTTTACCTAAGGCGTTTTTAATTTCCTTAACGGCCTTCCACCAGAACTCAGCCTGTTCCATTTTTTTCACCAGCTTTTCCTCCTGCTATCCCCTTGAAGAGGCCTTCAGAGGGCATATCTTCTGAGGAGGTGGATTCATCAGGGGATGAGTCTCTTACTCTACACAAATTGTTTCTCTGGGATATGCCTCCCCAGAGGAGGAATCTAATGGTACGGATTCCCCAGGGGAAGATATTTCCTTTGGGGAGACCATTTTGAAGATGAAGTACTTCAAGTGGGATTGCTGCCAAGTGTCTGAAATACAGAAGTGATATTATACCCTCCTTCAGGTTCCCCTAATCAATCTGCCATCCCTTTTGTCCTGCTGTCCTTTTTGGATGTATTCACTGCGTCCTCCAAGCGCCCAGATTCACAGCCTCCAGCTCTCAAACATCCAGGCAAGGTGCCTGAGGATGCCAAGTTCCTTTTTAAGGTACAGTCTGCTGATCCAGCTACTATTCTTTGCCAGCAGATAACACTTCTAAACCTTTGCCTTCCACCTCTCTGCTTCCCTCTGATAAGAGCAAGGTCACAAAGAGGCTGGGGGAAAAAGTGTATGTGCAATTTTGGCGTTCAGGGCAATGAACTCAGACAAACATGGGCAAAATATTCCCTGGCTCTTCTAGCAGATGCAGTGAAACTCCTGTCAGAGCTCCCGGAGTCACCCACTAAAGCCAAGCTCTCAACCATCCTAAATTCCTCCACCCAGGTAACCAAGTGCTCCATCAAATAAAGTTATGATGCTGTGGAGGCCTCAGCCAGGGCTGCCACTTCTTGGTTAGTTGTGAGAAGGCATTCATATCTTAGACTACAACCTCTTTCTGATAACAAAGCTAAGCTAATGGATGCTCCACTGGACAGTAAAGCTTTATTTGAAAATGTAGCTATAGAGGTTTTCAAAACAGTAAAGGAAAAGGGGAAGGAACTCCAGGATTTAAAATACATTTTTGTCTCCCCTGTTGCCTGCTTCCAGAGGAACTACCCAGTCAGAACCACCTTCGTAAGGAACTCAACTAGAGCTCTTCCATCCAAAAGTAAGAGGAATTTGAGGAGACAAGCTCCCTTTAAGTCTGCTTCTTCCACACCTTTACAGAAACTGCCTTTTTAGGCCAAATGTGGTAATCTCCATCTGCCTCCAGATCATCTACTCCCCTTTCTCTTCACCTCTTCTTTCCCTCCCAGCTTGGAATTGGATAACATAGGACTCTTGGGTACTTTCCATCATCAGTCAAGGCTATTTAATGGTATGGGAAACCCCTCCTACCTTCAAGGGCATTCCACAACCTCCACAAGACCAATTGGAAACCTTCCCACTAGTCCACTTGTCTCTACTTTCTCAGGGCACTTTCCAGGAGGTACCACCCTCTCAAAGGGGAAAACGATTTTACTCTATGATACTGGTTCCAAGGAAGGATGGCCCTTCGAGGCCCATTCTGAACTTTACCATTTAAACACCTTTCTGGAAGTCCCCACTTTCGCATGTTGATGTTGCCTACTTTTCTCCCACTTATCCTTCCCCAGGCCTTCATGGTATCATTGGACATCAAAGATGCCAACCTTCACACCCCATTCACCAATGGTTCAGAAGATTTCTTCACTTTTCTGTTGCTTCCTCTAATTTTCAGTTCTGTGCTTTGCCCTTTGATTTATCTGTGAAACCAAGGGTATTTGCACAATGTTTAGTCCCCGTCATTGCCTGCAGTAGGCTACAGGGCATACAGATATTTTCATATCTAGATGACCTGCTTCCCCAGGCCCCATCTGCAGACACTCTGCTGGAGAATCTCTCCTGCACAATGTCCCTTCTGAAGGTTGAAAGCAAATTCTTCCCTTTTCAGAAGTCTGCCCTGATCCTTTCCCAAGATTGTATCTTCCTGAGGTGCAGGATTCTAACAAATGGGATGATAGCTTGTCTATCCTCAGAAAAAAAGTCCTGTCTTTTACCTCTTCCAGGACCTGTTATCTCTTCAATCTCTGATGGCCAGGGTGTTTCTGCACTTAGTGGGGTTCATAGCCTCCACTATTCCCATGCCCCCCCCCTCTCGAGTACGTATGAGGAAATCAATGGTCTCTGAGAACGATTTGAAAGCAACACTCACTCTTTGGATTTTGTTGTACACCTCCTACCCTGTTTGTTAAAGAAGTTAGTGGCAGATTTTCCAGGTGTTAAGAAATCCAGGCTTACCCCCTTCAACCCCCCCACCCAGGATCTGTATACAGATGCGTCAGACACAGGCTGGGGTGTAACTCTGGAACACTGGAAGGTCGGGGATGTGTGGTCCCCAACTTAAAGGAGAACATCAGCATAAAGGAAATAAGAGCTCTGATCTGTGCCCTTGAAATCTTCAAGTCTGGGATTTCACCAAGGGTTCTAAGGTGGTTCACAGACAACACCGCAGTCCTCTGGTACATCAAGGGGGGGGTGCAGAGTCCTGTATCCTCTGCAGACTGGCATTACACTGGGAAGCTAGCCCAGCAGAGCCAGGTTTCTCTCCAGGCTATTCACATTCTTTCAGCTCTGAATGTGATGGCAGGCACTTAGCAGGTCCGTGACTCAATCCCATGAGTGGATGTTAAACAGGGATGTGTTTCTGGATCTGGTCCATCATTGAGGTATTCCTTAGCTAGATCTTTTTGCCTCCCATATGAACAGATAGCTTCCCAAGTTTTGTGCCAGGATCCCACATCCTGGGAGATGGAAAGGCGCACTATCTTTTCCATGCAAGGGGATGTTTCTGTACGCATCCCCCCCTTTCCACTTATCCAGAACGTCCTGCTGAAAATTCAGTGGGAACAGCCAAAAATGTTGATGGGACCCCCTTTTGGTGAAGACAGCATTGGTTCCCCCTCCTCCTACATTTATCCAAGGGTAATCACCACACATTACCCCACAGGATGGGACCTACTCACACAGGACAAGGGAACTCCAGTGCACCCACAAATGTTTGTTAAACTTGATACTGTGGCTGATGGGGCTTTAATTCCCTTCAGTCACCTTCATACTGAGGATATGCTACAAGTTCTGCAGGAGGCCAGAAAACCCACTACTAGGAACTATTTTGTTTTCAAATGGAAGAGGTTTTTCCAACTGGTGTCTCGAAAAACACTTGCAACCACTGTCAGTAGAGGTCCCAGTGGTTTTGTCTTACCTGTGTGAATTAACGAAGAGTGGCTTGTTTTATTCTTCAGTCAAGGCACATTTTTCTGCCATCTCTGCATGTTTAACAATGTCCCCAATTTAATTTCCAGACTGGAAGTTAAGCTGTTCCTGAAAGGTGTCTTCACATTAGACCACCAAGGAAACCAGTGCCGCCTCCTTGGAATCTCAATTTTGTCCTGGAGAAACTTGCCCTGGCACCCTTTGAACTAGCAGTGTCATCTTCCATGCAACATTGTACATGGAAAACAGTTCTAGTGGCTGTTACTCTCAGAAGGATTTCTGAGCTGCAGGCCCTTGTGGTCTCCTCTCCCTTCAGTGTTATATAGGGACAGGGTTTCGAATCAGACTTAACCCATCATTTATGCCTAAGGTGGTTCATAGGTTGGTAATAGGCTATCGGCCCTAGGGCCTATACAAGCCTAGCCGTAACAATTCCCTGACTATTTCTTCCCACACTGTTTACTTCCCTGGACCCCTGTTTAGCAGGGCGACTGACGTGATCCCCGGGGTGAATTTATTTTCTCCCATCCAATCCGCAAGGTTCCTTTTGAAGAAGGCCAAAGAGGTGTTCTGCTTGACATGTATGGGCAGTCCATTCCAGAGTCTGGAGTTATCCCCGAATCAGGCTGTCAATCTCTACTGTTTTTCCCTTCTCCCCAGTCCTCCAGTGAGAAGATTTTTCACACCCTGGATGTACATAGGCAACTCTGATACTTGAGCAAAACTAAGCCTATCCACAAGTCCAAATGATTGCTTCCTATCACCCATGGGCTCTGGGCCAACCTGTTTCCAAGCAAACGTTTTCCTCCTGGATTTCTAAAGTGATTTTTTCTGTTGCTCAATGGAAAGAATCTCTCCTCACCTGTGAGGGCACATTCCACTAAGTCTGTGTCCTCTTCTGAGGCCTTTTTTAAAGGATAAGAGACAGCCTCTATCTTGGAGGCAGCTGCCTGGTGGTCTTGTTCATACTTTCACCAAGCACTATAAACAGAATGTCATGTCCAGGGTGGTTTTTGCCAGAGCTGTTCTTCAGGGCTATGTGGAAAATGTTTCTGCACCTCCTCCAAGTTATTCCTTTGCACGACTTTGGAATTCTCCCTCGTGTTATGAATATTGCAGCATATGAATAGGACCTAGAATAGTTGTTGAAATCTTACCTTAACCATAGTATATGCTGCTGTATTGCTTTTATTTAAAATTTGTTGACCGGGAAAGTCCGACTAGGTTCCACAGATCCTGTTTTCAGCAGAGGCCCAGGGAGAAATGCTCCAGAAGCATATCTTTAGAATGTAGGAGGAAACCAGAGTATCTGGAGGAAACCCAGGAGGAGGAAGCTTTTCCCGCCTGCCTTCCCCCTGATGCTTGCCTGGTCCCTGGTTGCATGTGTCTCACTATCAGGCTGGTGCATTGCAGCATTCAGTTTTGAGGTGGGTACTTGTTGATGTCCGCTTTATACCTGATGTCTCTTTATGGCGGATGTATGCTAGCTGATTGGTGTTGCACATACCCTACAATAGCATTTAGACTTTTGTATAGTGTACGAATCCGCCAGAGGCAGACTCCCTCATGTTATGAATATTGCAGCATATAGAAGAGAAGGACATCTATGGTTATGTTAAGATTTTACACAACTATCTGTTTAAAATGTTTCATTGACCAAGATGCGTTAAATCTACTGCAAATCTTGCTTCAAACTTCTCTAGACTAACCATTTCAAACATCTTCGTGGACTACTTTTTCTCACTTCAGGACAAATGCAAGCAAGTCATTTTTTTTAAAAGGTGCAAGTGCCACAAGTAGTGAGTACTAGCGTACACACTTGGAATATTTTATCTATATATTTTAGTAATTGTTGCATGTTGGAGGTTCACTTTTAAACTGCACACAGGTGCATTCAGAAGTATGTTTGTATAATGTAAAATTGCATCTGTTGCACAGCAAAGCACAAGTTTCACCACCTCGATTTGCTTGAAGAAATCATAGTTCTATAACAGTATTGAAAGCAAGTGTATATCTATTGTACGTGAGCAAAGTTAAAAGCATCAAATGTGTTTTAGTAAGCCTGTTTGGGCCTCAACACTAAGGGTGAAAAATGTATGTACTTACAAGATTGCCAAATGGATTGGTGTGGTAACTTGAAATGTTCATAGTAAATATGACCAAACTGATACTTCACTGCGGTTTGTCCAATGTTTCAAGTTTAGAAACTGGTACACAGTTCTAATGTATTAAATAGTCTGTTCTGATATGTTTAAAACAAAAAGAGAGGCAATTTAAGCAGTAAGTTAACCATCTTAAGTTGTGAGCCCGAGACAGCAGTATTCTAGTTGCAGACAGTTGTGTACTGCTCATTTTCATTGTTTGCTAGCAATAGCTTGACACACAGGCTTATGCCTATTCCTGATTAAAGGAGGATATCATAAACGTGAATGAGGCTAGCATAACGCCGTGCTGCTGTTACTCACCAAATACCACCGTTAAGGAGCAGTAGCAAAGTGACATGTTGAATGTCCATACTAAGGTGACATCCCTAAAGCCATACTACAGCATGGGGTGATGTAAGGTGAGAGGAACTGTGTTAACAGACCAGTTTTTGAAAAAAGTGCAAAACTGTAGATGCCGAGTTGAAGTGCTTGACATGCCAAAGCACACCCTGCATTTTAAGCGTCAAATCCTGAGTTGAGACAACCTAAAAATGTATAATGTGCACAATTCAATACAATACAAGTTGATATCAGTCATTACTTTTGTTTTCTGTGTTTGCACAGTGTGTAATTATTGTAAGCATTAGTCAATAGTGTTATCACAAAATGCCTCAAAAATACACATACTACACCACTAAAATAGAAGT
Source organism: Protopterus annectens (assembly GCF_019279795.1). Lineage (NCBI taxonomy): Eukaryota > Metazoa > Chordata > Ceratodontiformes > Protopteridae > Protopterus > Protopterus annectens. The sequence goes on along the minus strand of NC_056727.1, from coordinate 698,680,559 downwards.
ATTAGTTTTTAAATGCACTATAAGTTGTAATCAAAACAGATTTACAGACAGTGTATTACTTTTAGCTTTAATAGTGCAACTAGCAAAAACAGATGTACGTTCAATTTTTTTGGCTGTTGGTATAAGTAAAAAGGTACACCCTTAAGTCATATCTGCTTTTCTTTTAAGTGCCATGCATTAACTTTTTCATAAATTCCTCTGTATACCATGGGACAGGTACTTGTATGTTCCTGTACTGATATGCCTAACCAAATGCTTTTAATCATACATGTAGTACAAACGTGATGCTTTCAGCATGGAGGTATTCCAAAATTTGGAGGCTTACTCTCTCAGTACCTGTTCTCCCAAAAAAAAATCAGTTAAGGTTGCATATAGCGGCATTCTTTAAAGCTGCCAAAAAGTTACCTGCTTTTGAGTTAAGATCAAATGAATGCTGAATACTGACAATTCAGTATCCCCAGTTCAGATTTTCCTTACATTTTGTTAAATTGTTCCAATACTGTTGTATAAAATAAGTAGTCATTTCATGCATGTAAATCTAGATTATTGCAGTATGTTCTAACAATATAAAACCTTAAAGCAGGTAAATAAAAAAAAAAAAAAAAAGTACACTAGAGGCAACTCTGCTGCAAGAAAAATTGCCTGAGAATAATTTCCTGAAAGAGTGGCTTTAAGACTTGTCAACAAGTAACATAGCACGAATGTATTAGCTTCCTGCTATTTTTTTCTCAAGTTTTGACAGGTAGTTCATAGAACTGTAAATAATTTTGTTTCCTTTTTAGATATACTATTAGGTGGAGAATCGAAGACAGAGTATTTGAAGAAGTTAGTGGATCCATTAGACGTAGAGTAAAGCAGAATGCTGCACGTGTTGCTTACTGCGCATTAATAAATGAATTTATTGAAAAGGTAAGTAAATGCATTGCATGTTAATATTTGGATATGAAGATTCATTGAAAATGTATGTGTCTTCATCTGTGTTCACTTTTCTTTGAGGTATATATCCGAATGCTGTATGCTACATATTTATTCAGCGGTAAGTACTAGGCTATCAGTCTGCAGACTTATTACATGCCTAGCCAATAACCCGTGATCAGAATCAAGGCTTGTATCTGTGAAGTTAGGACCTTAACCATTATACTAACCCTTCCATACATTTATAAATGTTTCTGTTGCCCTTCCAGAGTACATATGTTGGGACATCTGCAATTACTTTGTAGTTTGATAAAAATGAAAGTTTCATTTCTGGAAGTATTTTTCATTTTCCATTGTGCTAATGTTCTTTGTGTTTGATGAGCCTTAGTTGACTGATCAATGATTAGGTTATTCCTCTTAGTTGAAATGTTTTGCAAAGCTTGCACGCTTAAGGGTTTTTTTGCCCAGATCAACATGTACCTTGCCCTCCCTTACCCTATTGTTTTCTGGTACTTGTACTTTTCAGAGGTCAAACTTTGTGCTTATCCTATTTTCTGTCAGGTCTTTGTCTCGCCTATTCTTTTTATAGATGTTAATAATTCACAGTAAAGAAAACTAGAGTAATGCTATAACAAAGTTGGTACATTTACTATCAACAGAATCTATTGTACTCGCCACTATTAATCCTTCAAAAAAGTCCATAACATTTGATACTTCCTGTAATAAATGCTTTTCCCTCAATTTTCATCAGTGGTACTGTCCTGCCAGGTCATTTTATTCTGCAGATGCTAATCTTTTTTTGTTAAAATCGTAGGGCACATTTGGTGTCTCCTTGTATTCTACATATATTTCCAACTCTGAAATTCCATTCACCCAGCTTTTTCACAAATAGCCTAATACAAGACCTTCAGAGAGAGAAAAAATGTCTGTACAACTTCTGGCACTGATGCTGTAAACTCGTCCTTAGGCTAAGATAACTTTCCCATAGTCATTTCTCCTTTTTTGTGTACAAGCCTTGCTGTATTATCCTCTGCATTGTTCACACAACCCTTGTTTTGCAGCCTTTTTTATCTACCTGTACTATATTCTAACCAATATTCCCCCCGTTTTTTTCTTCAAACAGTGGGGGGATTTATGTATGGCATCCAAATATGCAACCAAGCCTAACCGATTTAGGATCTTTTCTGGGAAGTGTCTGCGTAGGTATTTTTATAACCCAAATAGACTCCAGAAAACTTTCCCTTTGCTAGATTGCAGATGTTGGAGGTGTGATGCGGAAGAGAGATAATTGAAAACATACATTTTGGGAGTGTAATGAGTTAGCATAATCTCTTTTTTCTCCATTCCTATGTTAGCTTTTCTGTTACTTTATGAATATGTTATGTGTGACCGTTCTTAAAGTTAACCCTCTAATTCATAATCATCCCTTTCCACTTTGAATTTTAGCTTTCTACTTGTGTTGTGTATAAGAGCATTAACTGTGTAGTTCTAAAGTATCCCTTCACATCAAGTGATCCTAAACATTCTCCTATTGGGAGGATCAACTTATCCCACTTGACTACTAGCCCCCCCCCCGAATAATTACAAAAAAGCTGAAAGATTTTACTAGTCACAACTTCTCTTCTGGTCGATAACACATGCATGTCCTGTGTATAAATCTAAGGGGATCAAAAACAGTCACTGGTTGTATCATGCTGTCAATATCCATAGGCAAGAATTTTCAGTTTTTGTATTCTGTTTTGTGTAGTCTCTTCCCATGTATCCTTAACTGCCATAACTGAATCTTTTTTAATCCATACTCCTAAAGCCAACGTACCAATTATATCCTTGAATTTCTGAGTCCCTTATATTCTTTGCCAGAGGTTCTAAATGTAAAAAAAAAGGGGGGGGGGGAAGAGGGACACCTCTGCCTGGTTCCTGTGCTCAGACGCAACTTATCAGAGAGGAACCCTCCCAGTTAGATTTTTTTGCCTCTGATCCCTTATGTATCCTCCTAATTAACCTTGTTATTTTATCAGGAAATGCAATTGCTTCCATTGTCCTACTCATAAATACCAGCTTACTCTATCAGATGCTTTCTGTGCATCAAGACCCACCAGTAACAGCAGTATTTTCTTATATTCCACTTCCTTCTGAGTCATCATTGTTAATGTCACATGTTTATCTGCTGTCTACAAAACCACAGTGGTCCATATCTATCAATTTTGACATTGTTTGCCATTATTTTAGCCATTCTAGGCATAGACACTTTATAATCGTGGTTTAAAATCCAAATGGGCCCATATAAAGCTGGATCGGATGAGCCTTCAGCATATTTAGGTATTAACAGCCACCACATCTTTTTTTCTAGGATGTTGATGCATCCCCTCCTTTTAAAATACTTTTAAGACATCCCAGACCTTTATCCCATTCTTCCGTCTTGACTTCCAAATCTCCACAGGAATACCATCTGTTCTGGAGACTTTCCTTTAGATTGGGTTTACATCACCATTTTATCTCACCACCTCCTATCCTGTTAGTAATTGAGCCTCATTTACCTCTAGCCTTGGCATATTTAAGTATTCCATAAATATTTTCATCTGTGCTTTTTCTTGATTTTCCTACATCTCTGCTTTATACAAATGTTCATAAAATTCCAAGATCTCCAATACCTGTACAGAATCTCTGGTTATTTTTCTTGTTATAGGCTCCCTAAGTTTGGCAGCTACCTTTTTTTACGTTTTGTGCTGTGGAGTTATCAAAAAAAGTTATTTAACAGAAGTCTAGAACTTGTGCATGTTGTCCAGGTGCTCCCTTATTTTCTCTTTAGTAATTTGCAGTTCTGCCTCTGCTGCAACATTTTTCTTATTTTGTAATACTTTAACCTTTGTCATTCCCTCAAAATAATTCTTATTACTTCTTAAGCAGTTCTTTGTTTTATTTCTACCCTATTTATAAACTCAACTTTCCTTTGACCCCACTCACTCACTATAACTTTTGGAGTACTTTCTATCGTCCCTAATAACCCCTGAATAATTTCTGCTACCTGTTCCTCAAATTCCTGTCAAAAAGGTAGGTGGGGAAGTGGCAGTGTCTCATCTGTACTCATTATCCTGAATTTTATCTTGGTAATTTATCAGTGTATGATCTAAAATGGTTATTAGATGTGTATCAAAGTTCTCAAATTCCTATGAAATACAGTTCATGTCTGTCTTTTTTATATATTTTATTTACTGTGAAATTCTGACTGGATGCAGGTCCTTTTCAGCGGATCCCTGGAGAGAAGAGCTCCATATCATGTACATGATAGAGATACAAAGTTGCAGCAGTAGCAAACATTACAGGTCATTGGCTTTAATAAGTAACAAGATATTGATCAACTGTATTATATAGTAAATGTTGCAAGTTAAGATAGTTTCTTGTTTATAATATTAGTAACCAAGTTGTCAGACAAGATTTTAAAGTATGTAGACAACTAGCTAATTCTGACTGTGGTTAGTAGTGGCAGTAATATAGTTGGGTTAAGAGTCTAGGTGGGGGTGTTGGTCTGGATTATAACAAGGACAAAGCCAGTGCAAATTTAAGTGGAATTTGAGCGCAGACTTGAAAGGCTGCTGGAAGTTCGAGTAGTTAGAGGGTGGAAGATTTTTCCAAAGTTTAGATATGGTACATGAAAATATGGCTTTTCCTGCTGAGTTTTTGGGTTTGATAACAGTGAGTTGATTTCTGTTGCTTGATCATAGGGGCCTAGTGGAGTGATAGGGTTGGAGAAGGGTTTGAAGGGAAGGGATGTTATGGGGGTGGTTAATATGTTTGAGCGAGGGTGAGTTGATTAAAGTGAAGGAGCCGTGGGAGTTCTAGCCAGTTTAGTTCTTTAAGGGAGATAGTGATGGCTGTGATAGGAGGTTCCAGTGGCAAATTTAGCAATTTTTTTGTAACAAGCATCCAGCTTGTGTAGGGCTGTCTGTCAAACATTGGTAAGTATGGGGGATGCATAGAGTCAGGTGGAGATGAGCTGGGAATTGGCTATGGAGATTCTAGCCGCCTTGGTTAGGAATTAGCAGTTTCGATATAATGCATCAAGTTTCTTGTGAACTTTTTTATTGAGAGAGATGAGTGGGTGTCAAATCTAAGTTTATTTCCACACTGAGTAATTTTGTGTGTTCTGTTGTCTTTGTCGCGAATGTTGAAGTGGGGGGTGTTTTGGGTGGCTTTGGAAGGTTGGAACAGGAGTTTTGTCTTACTTGGGTTGAGTAGGAGCTGAGCATTGGGTAGCCAGCTTTCTACAGAAGAGTGATTCTTGTGTGATTTTTTTTGTAGTTCTGGTAGAGTGGGGGCAGCCCAGATGTGCAGAGTCATCTGCATACTGTATAAGAGATGCTTGTGTAGTGGCAGTATGTAGGTTTAGTGAAAAATGAGAATAGCAGAGGAACAAGGATCGATCCCTGAACTCAGAGAGTAACTTGGAGGCGAGGTGATAGGTTATCGTCCCAGATTGCTGGCGTCCATGTAGATAGCTGTGGAACCAGTTGCAGGCTGATTGTGAGAAGAGAGGTTGGGGAAAGTAGAGTACTTGCTCATGAGATACCATGTCAAAGGCTTTTGAGAGACCTAGAAATACAGCAGTAGAGAAGAGGCCATTGTTTTTATGATGAAGTATAGTGTTGGTGAAGGAGAGCACTGCAGAGGTAGTGCTGTGATATGGCCTGAATCCATGTTGGGTTTTGGAGAGGAGATTAGCTAGGAGGTAGTTGGAGACCTGGGAGTTGATACATTTTTCAAGTATCTTGGAGAGAGAGGAGAGGATAGCAGTGGGGTGGTAATTGGAGAGTTTGGTGGAGCGGGGGTGCCTTTTGTGAAGGGGAATGATGTGAGATATTTTCCATATTGAGGGAACATAGCTTTCTGTTATGGAACGGTTGATTAGAATTGAAATTGGGTAGGCTGATTTATCAGCTGCAATTTTCAAGTATTCAGAGGGGAGGTTGTCAGCTGCGAGTTTGGTGGGTTTAAGTTTTGACAATAGTCTTCATGTTGGAGGTAGGTACTAAGGTGAAGAAGAAATCTACTGTTTTGCTATATTTTCCCTTCTAGGTCCCCCCAGATACATTGTTTCAAATCAAATTCCAGTCCCCAACTATATGTAATGTTCCCTGCTGAAAACTGTGATCATTTCTCCCAGTTTTTTTAAGCTCCAAAATAGCAGTTTTAGGTGGAGTATAAATGGCAGCATAATCTTAATCCATTGCCAGTAGCCCCTTACTACTACAGATCTACCATTATTATTATCCCTCTTGTATCACTGGTAGAGCAGCTGTAGCAGTTAATACAAGTACTCTTTTCTTTTGTCCCTGATAGTCTGCAGAATATTCCTCCTGAAATACTTTATCAAATTCAGATGCTAGCTTCTTTCCAAATGTGTCTCCACTAACTTTTTGTCTACCTGTGAGACCTTTCGCATTCCAAGATAATATAGGAAGTGTCTCCATTATGGTAAAAATGTATTATTCCCACCTATTGTATATGTAGCTGTTTTTTTTAATGTCTATTTACAGCTTTTATGATGCATACGTGATTTAATATTTGACATGTTAATCCTTTATACTTGTTTTTCTTAACAGCATTGGAATGTCACATTTTACAGTACTTTTTTTTGAGTTTTTTATTAAAACAAAATCACCCCCATAACCTGCTAATGTAATGCAAACACATACAACTATGTACATCTTCATATGAAATTTACCCCTCCTGACAGGTTTCTGCCAAATCAACAGTTGCCAACGCAGGTAATAATTAACCTGAAAATTAGGTTATCTGTGCTAAAATGCATGTTATTTCCTGTGCTTCTGCTTGGACTAATTTGTCTCTTTTTTTTTTTTTTTATCTTTATTCCCCCTACCACAGATGTGTAAACTACATGCATATTTTCAGAGATCATTAACTTTTAGCCATGAAGAAACAAGTGTTCTGTCTTTATTACCCTTTCATCAGCTTGCCTCCATGAAAATGTAAGAGAAAAACATAGACCTCTGTTGCAGCCTGATAAACAAGCTGAAACATTTATTGCTGAAGGAAAACTTGTTATATTTAGTGTTCTCATATTTACTTGTTTCCACTTAAAATTCTGTTAGATTAAGTTAATGGTCTTAATCCAGAGATTCACCAGTGCATAAGTAAGAGGAAACATTGATTCTGCATATATTATGATCTGTGTACTTTTACCCCATCGCCCACTCAAGTGCCCCAAGACTACATCCTGTTAGATGGACATAAGCATGTTAAGTTTTTTCTTTTCTTTGCACTGTAATGCCTACATTTCTTAATGCCAAAAAGAAAGGTGGAAGAAAAAAGGTATATTTTTTTTACTTTAGTATTACATAAAAGAAAAAAAATACTTCATGCAATTTATATTGTGAACATTTTCATAGAAATACTGCTAAGAAAAGAAGGGCTTTCTTGGTTACCTTTTTCCTTTCTTTTCCCCTCCACTCACCTCCTAAACATTAGGAAAATGCCTTTCAGTTCCTCACAAGTTTGACAGTCGACAAAAGTCCACTCTTTCCACTTATTCTTATACAGCTGTATTTCACAAGTGCAGCTGATGCTTTGCAGCCTCACATTTATTCACCGATTTCCATGTTGCTTGTCTTCCTGTTCATGTCCATTCTTCTGGTAAACCTCTGTGCCTTTCTCTATTGAGCATTTTCCTTTGCAACAGTGGAAAAGGTTTCACTGGCAAATTCTGTATGCTTGTGCTTTATCAGGAGTAGTAGCAGAGTTCCCTACTACTTGATGGCTCAAGTTTTGTTGGACAAACTTTTGCTTTTCCTCCTTGGCCATTTATGCATCAAAAAACGACTGATCCTCCTGGGAAAAAAATATATTTTGAAGAGAGATGACTATAACAGCTTAAATTGCACTCATGCCGCTTGACGTTCCATCATTACTTGGAATAATTTTGTTTTTCCTCTGCCTGGTGTACCGTGAGTAATAATTTCTTGCAAACTCTGTCTACAGTTTGCAATACTTTGTCATTTTGCCACAGTTTTGTCAGGGTCATCTCTTTCTGTTGGTAAGTTTGCATCTTTACTAATAAAGAGCTTGACTTCTTTCACATGGCCAGATTTGGTGCATACACATGGTGTTGCCCCATCAGTTAACTATTCCTGCTGTGGAATACCAGTCCAGTTGCTTATTTGTGCCTTTGTAAAATTAATAGTTTGTTCATTCTGGTTTCTATGGTAAAGCAGAAAATCTCAGATCTTCCATAAGTACTCTGTCCTTTACTTCTACCACTTTTTGAAACCTCTCTTCTTGAGCAGTCTCATACTTAGCTGCCCTTGTCTTCATTTTGACCTCTGATTTTTTTGTAGTTTTATCGGCTCATCAGAATGTCTGTTTAAAACTTATTACAATTCCATTTTTCCAGCAGTTTGAGTTAATATACTCCTTCCTTGTTTCATTTATTTTAATCAGCTTTGAGCACATTTGACTTATTTCCTATAGATTACTGGAAGCCATGTGTTGCTGAACAGCTGTAGGATTCTTCCCTGTCAGTGTTTTTTCTCCACATTTTCGAGTTAATTTTCTTCAGGGTCTCTTGGTTTCTTCTTGCTGGTGTCCAGACAGTGTACTTATCCTAGCCAATAACTGCATTTTATTCTTGCTCACAATATTACTAGCTGTTGTGTCTCCGTTTCTGTTTTCACACAGAGTGCTGAAGTTAAACTGTTGATCATTGTGCAGTCATCTTTGAAGTAACTGTATTGACAGTGTTAATGGTGGATGCTGGTGCATTCCACTGATTCAGTACGTGAGTTTACTTGGATTGTTACTGGAATGATTGAATCCAAATAGTGATCAGATATCACCCCTCATTTTCCAAGAAGGTCTGAGGACAGAAATAAAGCCAGGTTTAAAAGGTCCAAATGCCACCAGAAATGAAAACACGCGGTCTCAGCAACCATTCAAGTTGCACACATACTGTCAACCGTTTATCTAGCTGAGAGCTCTCATATGAAGCCAAGCGGTTCTGTCTGTTACTTGGTGATTGAGATATTTAGGAAAATGTGAAAAATATATCTATATAAATTAACATCATAAAAACGACAGTTAATGTCTAATGTGTTGTCAATCTCACCTTTATTCTCACTTCTACTACTTTCGGCTGCTCCCGTTAGGGGTCGCCACAGCAGATCAACTGTTTCCATTTCTTCCTGTCCTCTGCATCTTGCTCTGTCACACCAACCACCTGCATGTCCTCTCTCACCACATCCATAAACCTTATCTTAGGCCTTCCTCTTTTCCTCTTACTTGGTAACTTCTTCCTTAGCGTCCTTTTCCCAATATACTCATCCCTCCTCAGCACATGTCCAAACCAATGTAATCTTGCCTCTCTGGCTTTGTCTCCAAACCTTCCAACCTGGGCAGACCCTCTAATATACTTATTCCTAATCCTGTCCATCCTCATCACACCCAGTGCAAATCTTAACATCTTCATTTCTGCCACGTCAAGCTCTGACTCCTGCCTTTTTGTCAATGCCACCGTCTCCAACCCATGTAACATAGCTGGTCTCACTACCCTCTTGTAGGCCTTCCCTTTCACTTTTACTGATACTCGTCTGTCACAAATCACTCCTGACACTCTTCTTCACCCACTCCATCCTGCCTGTACTCTCTTCTTCACCTCTCTTCCACACTCACCATTACTCTGAACTGTTGATCCCAAGTACTTAAACTCATCCACCTTCACCACCTCTACTCCCTGCATCCTCACCATTCCTCTATCCTCCCTCTCATTCACACACATATATTCTGTCTTAGTCCTGCTGACCTTCATTCCTCTTCTCTCTAGAGCATATCTCCACCTCTCCAGGGTCTCCTCCACCTGTTCCCTACTCTCACTACAGATCACTATGTCATCTGCAAACATCATGGTCCACGGGGACTCCTGTCTGATCTCGTCTGTCAACCTGTCCCATCACCATTGCAAATAAGAAAGGGCTCAGAGCTGATCCTTGATGTAATCCCACCTCCACCTTAAACGCATTTGTCACTTCCACTGCAGACCTCACCGCTGTCACACTACCCTCGTACATATCCTGTACCACTCTTGCGTACTTCTCTGACACTTCGGACTTCCTCATACAATACCACAACTCCTCTCTAGGCACTCTGTCATATGCTTTCTCTAAATCCACAAAGACACAATGCAACTCCTTCTGACCTTCTCTGTACTTCTGCATCAACACACTCGGAGCAAACATCGCATCTGTAGTGCTCTTTCCTGGCATGAAACCATACTGCTGATCAGTAATCATCACCTCCCTTCTTAACCTAGCTTCCACTACTTTCCCATAACTTCATGCTGTTACTGATTAATTTAATGCCTCTGTAGTTACTACAGCTCTGCACATCACCCTTATTCTTAAAAATAGGTACCAAAACACTTTTTCTCCATTCCGCAGATTTCATTAAACAATCTAGTTAAAACTCCACTGCCATTTCACCTAAACGCCTCCATGCTTCCACAGGTATGTCATCTGGACAAACAGCCTTTCTGTTCATCCTCTTCATAGCTATCCTTACTTCCTCCTTGCTAATCCACTGCACTTAATGATTCACTATCCGCACATCATCCAATCTTCTCTCCCTTTCATTCTCTTCATCAGCCCCTCAAAGTACTCTTTCCATCTGCTCAACACTCTCTCCTTGCTTGAGTATGTTTCCCTCATCCTTTATCACCCTTACCTGCTGCACATCTTTACTAGCTCGGTCCCTCTGTCTAGCCAGTCGGTACAGGTCCAGGTCCTTTTTTTCTCTTCTTAGTGTCCAACCTTTTGTACAACTCTTCATATGCCTTATCCTTCGCCACTTCTCTTTGCCATGCACTTCATCTCCTTGTACTCTTGTCTACTTTCTTCATCTCTGACAATCCTACTTCTTCGCCAACCCCTTTCTCTGTATACTCTCCTGTACTTCATTCCATCACCAGATCTCCTTGTCCTCCTTCCTTTTTCCAGATGTCACACCAAGCACCTTTCTAGCCATCTCTCTTACTAGCTCTGCTGTAGTTACCCAGCTATTCGATAACTCTTCACTGCCACCCAGTGCCTGTCTTAACTCTTCCCTGAACATCACATCACAATTACCCTTTTTCAGTTTCCACCATTTGATCCTAGGTGCTGCCCACACACTCATCCTCCTCTTCTTGATCACCAATGTCATCCTACAAACCACCATCCTATGCTGCCTAACTACACTTTCCCCTGACACCACTTTACAGTCTCCAATTTCCTTCAGACTGGCCCTTCCACATAAGATATAATCCCCACCTGTGTGCATCTTCCTCCACTTTTGTATGTCACCCTATGCTCCTCCCTCTTGTTAAAATACGTATTCATCACAGCCATGTCCATCCTTTTCGCATAATCCACTACCATCTGACCGTCTGCATTCCTTTGTTTAACACCATACCTACCCATCACTTCCTCATCCCCTGTGTTCCCTTCACCAACATGCCCATTGAAATCTGCTCCAATCACCAGTCTCACCCTTGGGTACAGTCATCACCACTTCATCCAACTCGCTCCAAAATTTTTCTTTCTCATCCATTGCACACCCAACTTGTGGAGCATATGCACTAACAACATTCATCATTACACCGTCAATTTCCAGCTTCATAAACATCACTCTATCCGACACTCTTGACCTCCAAAACACCTCCTTTTTTCTCACTGATGGGTCAAAAACTTGAGGACTTCAGCAAAGCTCATGGGCACCATTCCTTACCCATAATGCAGTGCCCCAACTTCCTCAGATCTCATTTGCTGTGCTGCGAGAAGGATGATCTAGCATGCTCTGGGCTGTTTTTTTATATGTTTTAGTTATTGCTTGCCTCTGTCCACTTTCAGTATTATTAATATCTTGCTACTGTATAGTTAAAGCTCCTATTTTAGTACCTTCCCTGTTTTAGTACAAGTTTTTCCCTCTACCATTAGTGTCCGTTTAAGCTATAGGACGTCTAGCCTTATACCCATTTAAGTTAGAGGGTATTCCTTTACCTTATCCTTTACCTCTGTCTGCTGGTAGTGTTGATGGTTATTGCTTCCTCTTCTTTTCCGGTTACTGTCCATTTTAGTTAGTGTGGTTAACCAAGTCTAAGTTAAGACTTCCCCTGTTGCTATTTATTAAAAAAAAAAAAAGTGTGCTTCTTTCTGCATCTTTAATTAGGGTGTGATTCTGTTTTTTTTTTTTTTTTTTAACCAGTATGTACCAAAAAGAAAGCAAGCCCTTGGGATTTAAAAAAATCTGAGAAGTGCAGTAAAAAGATGCCACTCAGTGACTTTTGCACTTTGTGTATACTGTTTCGGGCCTCTTCATCTACAGGAGTCTTGTTTCATATGCCACGCTTTCAACCAGAGGGCACTTAAAGAATGAAAAAAAATTGTTGATTCTGAAGGGGTCATTAAAACCCCCATTTTCTGAGGCTATTTCTGTTGATCCCTTCTCTCCAAAAGCAGGCAAGTCTGAGAAAGCAGGAAAACTGCCTTTCTTAACTCCAAAATCTTCGTCTGAGCTGAAAGCGAAACTGCCAAGAGTCCACTCCGACAGTACCTACATTGCAGACATCAACCTCTGGAGCAGGGACTTCATCGGAGCTGACAGAATCTTTGGCTCCAAAAGACCCATTATCTGCAGAGTACCATTATCGGAGCTGATCTCCATCCTTGGAGCCAATTACTTCTTGCTCACTTCACTGTTCTTGGCCAGATCCAGATCCCCAACATTGTCTACCAGGTCAGCTAGGAGTCTCTCAGATGAAGATGTGGATAGGGTGGTGTAGAGTCTTGGGTCTTGGCCAAGCTTATTTTGGATCTGACCCCAAAGGAGTCTGATTAGTCTCATCTTCCCTCTTCAGCGCGTACTATTACTCCAGTCTGACCTTTGGTTTCGGAACCAGACTACTCAAATATCCAGCTGGTGTATGTATTGGCTCCTCAGATCTGGTGTTTACCCTGAGCATCTCTATCCAATCATAACAGGAGACCTTTGGCAGCTGACACTCGCCAGTCAGGTCTTTAGAGCGGTCTCTGATCTCCTCTGATCAGACTGTCTCTTGGGGCCTCAGCTCGGATGGGTTCTGCTCCCACCTCTTTTTAGGAGCTTCTCCTGCTCTCCAGGCTCCTCCTACCCTGAAATCTGCTTTGTTGGGTCCAGGGAGGAGTTTGGAGCAGGTGCTTTCGAAGTTATGAGGAGAGTGATGACTGCTGCCCAGTCCTCCTCAGAGCTTCCACCCTTGTCTGAGCAAATGTCTTTACCTCCTTGCCCCCATCTACAGGATCACAGCGATTCCAGGCCTCAGGATGTTCCACAGAGGACTCCCCATCTTCCAAAACTTCCCCAGACTTCCCCACTGAGGAAGTCCTTCGGAAGAGATCATGCAAGAGGAAGCATCTAGTTTCCCCAGAGGAATCAGTCACTTCAGATATCAATCTCGATGAAACCGAAGGGTCCCCTAGGTCTCCTGAAGACGTCTCCTTTGGAGACATCCTAGAAATTTTGAAACAGAGCGGTGACTGGCAGTCCTCCTCCCCTTTGACCATGGAGTCTATATACCTGAAGGCCTTTGGATCTTGCCCTTCAGAATCTTAGGTGACACTGCCTTTCAACAAGCTTATTCAGTTAATCTTTCGGAAAGCCTGGGAGATGCCAGATTCCATAGAAGCCACTCCTAGGAAGCCAAAGAAGTATATTAAGCCCCCAAGGAGCAAGTCTTCCTTACCAGAGGTGTAGCAGTTGATGCCTTGGTCGTGGCGGCTGCCATGAAAAAGGAACTTTGTGACCATTTCCTCTATTATCCTCCTAATAAGGATTCCAGGACCGTGGATAGGTATGGGAAGCAAGTCTTCTACATTATGATCACTGAATTCTCACTCATTTCACCAGACTTCAGAGGGACATGTTGAAAGAACCATCAAATTCTCTCCAGGAAGCTGTAGCTGAGGCGGTGGCAGTTAGGGTCAACATACAGCATGCTACTTCTCAATTCAGTGGTCAGCTCATCCATGAGACTCATCTCATATGCAGCAGATAGTAAGTAGAGTGGCAGGTTCTGGCATCTCTAATAGAAGGCAGCATTGGATGCAGAGCCATTTAAGTCTTCCTTTGTTAATGCTCCCTTCAATGGCTCATCTCTCTTTGTGCCCCAAGTTAAAGAAATGCTAACCTGGTGTGAACAGGAGGGTAAGACCTGGTCTGTACGTTTTTCCACTCCCATCACACTATTTCCAAGGTGTCAGCAGGGTAGTGGAAAGATGTGGTTCTGGGAATTATAAACCTCTTACCAGGACACAAGGTGGTAGTTCCCCCGAGGCAGAGGGGGAACAGTAATAGAAGATGCCACCCTCAAGGCAGAAGAGGCCCACAGAATCAGGGTTCCAGAGATTCCTCCTTTGGCAGATCCTTTCAGCGCTCCTGAAGGATTGCCCGACTGCTCGCCTCTGGAGGTAGTCAGGAGACTGTCGCTACACCTAGAAACCTGGTGAGACATAACCAATGACAAATGTGTGCAGGACAGAATATCCTGGGAGTTGTATCATTCCCTTCTCTTAACCCAGTCCTGTAAACCAAACATTTCCAGATGTTCCACCCAGTCAGAAGGAACAAGCAACATTAGAAATTCAAAAGTTGCTATGAAAGTCGTATCAAAGAAGTCCCTACAGACCAGAGAGGATCCGGAACTTAAGATTTTTTAGTTCCAAAGAAAACAGGGGACTGGAGACCAATCCTGGATCTCGGCAAACTAAATCTGTGAAGAAAACCAAGTTCCGGATGGCGGCACTGCAGTTGATACTTCCATAGGTTCATACTAGGCTATCTGCCCTAAGGCATTTATAAGCCTAGCCCAAAGTTTTGTGGCTTGCGCCACCCCTTATATGAAAAAATACTGTGCCCATTAGCTTGTTGTGCCTCTGTCCAGCAGTGAGACAGAGATGATTCCCGGGGTAAACCTATGATCTCCCATCCACAGGTCAAGATTTCTCTTGAACAGAGCCAGTGAGGTGCTATGCCTCACATGGACCGGGATTTTATTCCACAGCATAGGGAGTCTCTGAGTGATACATCTATCCCTCCAGCACGTCCTATTTATATCCGTGCTAAGGTTTAAGTCGCTTGCTCTAGTGGTTCTGGTGGATTTGGATTTTTTGAGGTGGAGCATGTCCATTAATTCCGGGTTGGACATGGCCTTGTATGTCAGGCACATGTCACCTCTGAGCAGACTGTATGCGACTGAATAGAGCTGGAGTTTCTTCAATCTGGCAGCATATGACAGATTTTGGAGTCCCTTTATCCTTTTGGTGAGGAACTTTTGGGGTCTCTCCAATTGCTGCAGATTCGGGTGAGATACATCCCAAATGGGGCTTTGTACTCTATCATTGGTCTGATAAGTGAAGAGTACAGGGGAACAATGACCTCACTAGATCTGGATGTGAATCCCTTCATGATCAGGTGGGCAATGTAGAAGGTCTTTCTAACCACTTTAGCAACGTGAGTGTCAAAAGAAAGGCCACTGTCAACCTGGATCCCCAGGTCCCTGATGACCACTTCTGTGCTTGGTGGATTGCCACCTATATGGTAGTTTGGGGTTACCTTGTTTTTCCCGAAGGGTATGACTATACATTTTTTGGCGTTTAACTTCAGGCCATGGCTCTGGCACCAGCTATCAGTTTCCGTGAGTCCCCTCTGAAGGATATCCGTGTCCGATGCACTTCCCACTATGGCGCCCAGTTTGTAGTCGTCTGCAAACTTTGTCAGCCAAAGTCCTCCCATGTTGGCCTGTACTTCTGAAAAGTAGATGCCGAACAATAGGGGGCCAAAGACCGAGCCCTGTGGGACACCACTTGTGACCGGCTTGGAGTCTGACATAGCGCCAACAACTCTAACCTTGTGGGTTCTGTCCTCAAGCCAGTTTGCAACCCATCTTGTGACATATGGGTTTACATTTAAGCTGGTAAGTTTTTCTACAATACCCGAGTGGAGTATTGTGTCGAAAGCCTTTGCTAGGTCAAGGCAAGCTGTATGGACTGCCTTTCCCTCATCAATGGCCTTGGTGACTGTTTCGAAGAAGTCGACCAAGTTCAAAAGGCATGATCTGCCCTTGACAAAGCTAAACTGGGTCGGGTCCAATGTCTGCAAGTCTCCTATATCTTTGTTTATGAGCTCCATTATGATCCTCTCCATAGCTTTGCAGACTAGACTTGTTAAGCTTATAGGGTGGTAATTACCAGGGTCCGTAGAGGCACCGCCTTCGTGGAGTGGGACCACAGTTGCCGTACGCCACTCCCTGGGCACGTATCCTGTGGTAAGGCTAAGATTAAACAGCTGCCTTATGTGCGGGTTTAGTTCCTCATTGAGCTCGTGTAGCACACAGCCGGGGACACCATCCGGTCCCATTGATGCTGTGTTTTTAGCTTTAGAGAGAGCAGCTTTCACCTGTGCATTTGAGATGTCTGGGAGGTTACACTCCGCTGGGATAGTTCTCTCCTTTTAGGGGGGGAGAGGGGGGTGAAGTTTGCACTGAACCTGTCTGCCAGTATGTTGGCAATGTCTGTGGGTTCATTGATTTTTGTATCATTTTGGACTAATTCTGAGCATATCTGGGAGTTTCCACCCAGGTTCCTAACATAGCTGAAAAAGGCCTTATGATTGTCTTTTGAATCCATGGCAATTTTTCTCTCAAAATTGGCCTTAGTTGATTTTGAGTGCTCGTATTTTTTTACTAATAATGATCAGGGGTGACTTCCCTTTTATGGAGTTTGTTCTATCATGTAATAGCTTTCTCCTCTTATTGTAAAGTTTGTTAATGGCTGGGGTCCACCAGACTGGACGTTTGCCCTTGGTGGAAAGAGTCTTGGTTTTATTTGGGATTGCCTGATCCATGCAGTCCTGGAGGTGTTCATAGAAGGCATTTGTAAGGGCTTCCGCAGCTTTGGTTGTGGTTTCCACTGGCTCAGGGGCCTTGAAGGATACCACACCAGTCTTGAGTAGTGTGAAGTTTGCTTTAGAGAAGTTCTTCACTGTGGTCTTTTTTGTTTGGGGTGGGGGTGGGATGTGGATTTCCAGTGAGATTAGTTTATGATCCGATCTCACCAATGAGGGATATACTTCCGGTGTGCAGCATTTTGTCCCCATGTTTGTGATAATGAGATCTAGTATATTTTCTCCTCTCGTGGGAACAGTGACTAGTTGTTCCATGGCACTTGAATTTATGAACTCCAGGAACCGTTGGGCTAGAGTTAGGGCTTGAGTAATGTTCCCAGTCTATATTCGGGTAGTTGAAGTCGCCCAATATGATGGCGTTTGGAGATACGTTTGTACCCTCCAGTGTCTTCAGGAAGGCTGTGTGGGGTTCCTGAGTTTGAGAGGGTGGCATATAGCATGCTACAAATTGTAGAGCAGTTTTGCCTATGGTTAAAATAACCACTATCCAAAAGCAAATTATTCTGAAACCACACAAAAGACCAGTGAAAACAGCTCTACTTTCCAAAATAAGAATTTAATAAAAACCTTTTAGTTGTCTCTCCTCTCCTAGCGCCTCGGCTGCAAGCCTTTACAGAGTAAAAAAGTAAAGCTCACTCGCACAGTCCTTTTATACAGCTGCCATATCAATTAACAATTCATTACATAATAAAATCAGTTCCTAATTGTTAAGCTAACAATTAACCCATGAAGTTCTGCCAATTGCACACTCTATTCATTCTTAAAGGCTGCAAAGTTTCATATTTCATTATTAAAATTGCTTCCTTTCTTCTTAAAATCTTTTTCAATACATTTTCATCTCCATATCTGTTATATACTTGTTCCAAAATAGTGACTTTCATATTGTCTATTGTACCCCCATGTTCTGAATGAAAATGTTCTGCCACTGGGCCGCTCATGTTCCTATTTTTAACATCTTTCTTTTATTCTCTCAGCCAGACTTCTTTTAGTTTCCCCAATATAGCCTTTGCCACAAAAGCATTTTATAAGATATATAATCCCCCTGCTAGTGCAGTTAAATGTTCCTATAGTATTAAAACTTTTCCCCTTAATATCTTCAGCTTCTCTAATTATGTAAGGTCATATTGCACACTTTCCACAGGGGAAAGTTCCCTTCCTTGTTATTGCACATGCTAGCTTCTGTGTTGGTCTCTCAAACCTGCCTCTTACTAAAAAATCCTTCAAACTTCTCCCTCTCTGGAAAGAAATAGTAAGCTCAACATTCACCAAAGAAGGTACCTCCCTTCTTGTCTTGTTCCAACTATTTTTTATCATTTCATTAAATACTTTAGAAAAAATAGTATATTTTGTGACAAAAAACATTTTTGAACATTCTCCCTTGTAATTTGTAACTACATGCTGACTATTTTTGTCCTTGTTCCCATAATCTTGTTTTTTGCTACTTTTTCTAAATACTTTATTATAACTTAGTTTCACTTGATTTGGGTCATAACCTCTCTCCATGAATTTATTGCAAACCTTGTCACACTCTACTTCTGCTTCCCTAACATTGGTACATAGCCTTTTGACTCTTAGCATTTCCTCATATGGGATAGATTTCAATGTATGTTCTGGGTGGCAGCTAGTAGCATGTACCATCCTACTCATTTGTTCGAACTTCCTATATATTTTAGCTTGAATTTTTTTGCCTACTTGCCCCTTCAAATTTATGTCCAAATAATTGATTTATTCTCCCAATTTGATTTTATATTCATTGTTTAAATATTGTATAAATACCTTAGCTTCCTCTATCACCCTTACAAATAAAAATCAAATCGTCGATAAAACGAAAATATTGTATTACATGACCCCTAAAAAAACTATTTCTATAGACATGTTCCAACTCAAACAGTCCCATGAACAAATTGGCATACACTGGGGCGAAGGCTGCCCCCATTGCAGTTCCCATTTTTTGTTTATATAATGTCCCATCAAATTCAAAAATGTTGTTAACTAAACAAAAATTTAATAACTCCATTATATACCGAGTCCTTGGTGACTCTTTCAAAAAATATTGCACAGCCCTCAAACCCAGTTCATGGGTAATACTGGTATAAAGACTAACTACGTCCACTGTGATGAAAAACATGTCTTTTGTCCAGACTGTTTTATTTTATCCAGTAAATCATATGAATCCTTAATATATGATGTTAACTTGGTCACCTCTCTTATTAATATTTCATGCAAAAGACTAGCCACCTTGTGTGTAAAGGAACCCTTTGCTGATACTATAGGGCGGCCTGGGGGATGGAAAAAGTTTTTATGCAGTTTTGGGACACACAGAAATTTTGCTATAGTACTATTTTTTATATACAGTTTATTATTTATCTCCCTAGCTGTAAAATAGCATAACCTTTCCCCTTTCCTTAACGATTTATATAGTTCCTCTTGTGCCTGTTTAAGAATGTTTTCCTGCACTTTACCATAAACTCCTTCATTCTTCAAATGTTCTAAACACATGTTATAATAGTCCTGTGCATTCAATATAACTAACTTGCCCCCCTTGTCTGATGGTTTAAACACTATATTTATACCCTCCAGTGTCTTCAGGAAGGCTGTGTGGGGTTCCTGAGTTTGAGAGGGTGGCCTACAGCATACTACAATTTGTAGAGCAGTTTTGCCTATGGTTAGTTCCACCTGGATGGTTTCCGAAGCTTCGTGCGTTGCAACCAACCTGGAGGTGTGGGTATCCTTTATGAATATGGATACACCCCCTCCTTTTGTGGTGTGGTCTGGGTTTTGGGGCCGGAACGCATGATATGAGGTAAAACCTGATAGTGCCAGGGTGCTTTCATGAGCCTTGAACCAGGTTTCAGTTGCAGCACAGACATCTATGTTCTCCATACTGAGAAGGGCCTCGAGTGCGTGCATTTTGAGATTTAGACTTCTGGCATTGAGCAGCATTACCCTCAGTTTCTTCCCATTTTTGTTTTCTAGGGTGGTAGGTTTAGAATTTGAGCCTTGCCTAAAAAAGGCACTATGGGGGTGGCAAGAGCCTTAGCCAATATCCGGAATCTCAGGGGTGACAGGTGCAAGCCGTTCCTTGCGAAGCAGCGTGGCTTGTCAAGCATGTCATCCCAGGCAGACAGACACTGGATCCCCTTTGAATGACACCAGAAATTAAGCCAATTGTTAAAGCTGATCATCTTGTCTCTATGTTGTGGCATCATTCTTGGTGAAGGAAGGATACTGCTCAGGGTCAGGGTCATACCTGCCTGGGCTACATAATCAGAGAGCTCCTCTGTCTCTTTTCATGTAGTCCAGGGAGGTACGTCTCAGGTCGTTCACACCAGCATGGACAATGACTGTGTCATATTTGTACTTGCCGTGGAGTGACCAGAGTGCTTGTGTTATGTGGCGGATTCTAGCGCCCGATAGGCAGCTTACTGTGACCCTCTCCTTGTTCAGCCTGGTGAGTGGGACGTCAGTGTGTCTGACTATGGAGTAACTTATGACAAGTATGTTTGGTGTTGTATTTGGCCCTAAGGGCTGTGACTGCTTTGCACACTGATTTTGTGGTTTATGTGTTGCTTGTGGGGTGTCTTGAGGTAGCATTTGCTTGGGTGTCTGCTTTGGAGGCCTCTGCTGTTTAGGTACATTTTTACTCTGAGCCTCCGAGTATGTCTTTGTGTGTTTGTGTTTGATTCAGTGGTGTGGTAGCATTATGTGAGGCTGGTTTTGTGGTGTGTGTAGTTGCCTTCTCCTGTCTGGTCTTGCCAGTCCTGAGTTGAGAGAGCTCGGCCTCCAGTTTGGCTAAATAGCTACATCTCTGGTAAGTATTTGTGTTATGTGGGAGGAGGAGAGGGTTGTCTGTGTACATGAGGCAATTGTAACATTGCCTCAATATTCCCAGATTCACCAACTGGGCAGGAGAGGACGCCAGCATCTGGCCCTTCGACATGCTAGAAAAATTAAGAAGTTAGGTATGAGGCTGAATGAGAGGACTTAGTGCAGAAGTGGGTACTCCTGGGAGGGGGGGGGGGGTTCGCAAGTGAGGGACTTTGTATAATATAGAAGTGCTTAACCTGCAAGGAAGATGCTTTTAAGACGAGTGCTGAGCTTTTTTTGAAAAAAAAAAAACTTTTAGGAAAAAGTGCTGCGCTCTTTAGTTAAGGGATATACTGTTTAGGTTACTAGTAGAGCAGTTCTAAGGGAAAAAATGAAGAACAGACTTTATGGAGCCAGAAAAAGTTTAACCTTGTTAAACCGGCGCTGCCCGATGCTGCTCTAGTGGCAACTCCACGCTAAAGCGTGCTTTATAGCAGGGGGCTGGAAAAGGCAGGAAATGACCCAAAATGGCCAATGAACTACAAGTTACTGTCACCACTCCTCTGAGGACAAACAGGCAGCTCAGTACTCCCCACTCCCACTGGTGAGTAAAGAAACTTCCCCCTGACCAAGCAAAGAAAATGGAGAAGTACAGGAACCAAGACAAAGCCCAGGGATCAGCAAAATCTGATCCCTGGAACAAACTAGCCAGGAAAGTTAGGAGAACAAGAATATTTTTTTTTTTTTTTTTTCAAATTTCTTTCACAGACAGAACAGAAAACACAATAAATGCTTTGCT
Organism: Protopterus annectens; assembly: GCF_019279795.1. Lineage (NCBI taxonomy): Eukaryota > Metazoa > Chordata > Ceratodontiformes > Protopteridae > Protopterus > Protopterus annectens. Next base: position 698,659,057 of record NC_056727.1, on the reverse strand, counting down.
TTTCGATTAAATGCTATCAAAAGCTAGTACACTTGAGTGTATTAGCCTATAGTTTAACTTTTAAGCAAACTTATACTAAGAAGTGCAACCAACAATTAAAGCTTATAAAAACAGGGAAAACAGGTAATACCACTATAAAATAGACAATCAGTCGTCGAAAAGCACAAATGGTCGAAAAATGCAAGAAAAAATACTTAAAATCTGGAAAGTTGTTTTTTCTGGTCTCTGCTGCTCTAGGAACTCTGCTGGATACCACGAGGAGCTGTGCTGAGTTCTCTACAGCCAGAAAAGCCCGCCAAAGCGTGCTTTATAGCAGGGGGCTGGAAAAGGCAGGAAATGACCCAAAATGGCCAATGAACTACAAGTTACTGTCTTAAACCACTCCTCTGAGGACAAACAGGCAGCTCAGTACTCCCCACTCCCACTGGTGAGTAAAGAAACTTCCCCCTGACCAAGCAAAGAAAATGGAGAAGTACAGGAACCAAGACAACAAAGCCCAGGGATCAGCAAAATCTGATCACTGGAACAAACTAGCCAGGAAAGTTAGGAGCACAAGAATATTTTTTTCCATTCCTAGGAAAAGACAATTGGATGTGCTCTGTAGACCTTCAGGATGCATACTACCACATCAAAATATAAAGGCAATGCAATAGGTTATTGCGCTTCTGGCTGGGAGCCAGTTATTTCCAGTTTCTAGCTCTGCCCTTTGGTCTCCCTACAGCCCCCAGAGTGTTCAAATGCATGGCAGTCGAGGCATCTCACCTGAGGCTCCAAGAATTCCTGGTGTTTCCGTATCTGGGTGACTATCATAACCACCCTGACCAGGCATCTACTGCCACAGGCCAGGAATTAAACACTGCAGCTTTGTTCCTCCCTAGGCATTACCATAAACTACGGAAAGTCTGCTCTAGAGCCATCTCGAAACTTAAATTTTATAGGAGCAGACATGACTACAACCATGCTAATAGCAAGTCTCCCTCACAACAAGAGTGCATGATCTTCGTTTAGTTATGAGATTGTTAATGAAAACTCAAGCCAATGCAAAACTAGTTCAACTACTGGGGAAAAGTGGCAGCAACTATTGTGCTTATTCCTCAAGCTTGTCTACATACGAGGATACTTCAGTGTTTACTTTCCACACAATGGTTGATTTTGTATTTACCAATGTCTCACAAGATTCTCATAACCAACACTTGCAAAAAAGATCTGGAGTGGTGGATTCGTCCTCCTTCAATATCTCGACTGTCCCTTTATTTCCCCTCAACCCCAAGCCACGATGATCATAGATGCTTCCAGATAGGGTGGGGGGTGTATTATCTGGGGGAGATTGTCCAAGGCATCTGGCAGGAACACAAGGCTCACTTGCACATAAACATCCTATAGATGAGAGCAGTGCTTTTGGCGTTGCAAGCATTTCAGAACACACTTCCTCTAGGAACGATAGCAATTCAGTCAGACAATGTCTGTAGTCTGGTACATAAACAAGGAGGAATCAGATGGCTAAGGGTTTGGCAGTGGGCAACATCCTCCATCCACTTTCTGGTTGCGATGCCCCTCCCGGGGAGATCCAGAGTGATTGCAGGCAAGTTAAGCAGGGTCATATTATGGCCACACGAGTGGTCCTTCAGTCAGAATGTAGCAGAAGAGATTTTCTGAAAATGGGGCCAGTTTTGCTGCTATCTTTTTGCTTCTCCTACCAATGCCAAATGCAGCAAGTACTTTGCCCTAATCCCTCGTATGGGGGAGTCACCAAGGGATGCACTTATTCACGATTGGCCTCTGGGACTCCTATATGCTTTCCCTCCAATTCCCAAGTTATTTCAGAAAGCAAGTTTGTTGGAGACCGTAGAAATTAATTACCCCCTATTGGCCTCGTCAGATCGGGTTCATAGGTTGGTACTAGACTATCGGCCGTAGGGCCTATACAAGCCTAGCTATAACAATTCCCTGGATATTTCTTCTCACAATATTTACTTTTCTGGACCCCTGTCTAGCAGGGCGACTGACACCCCAGGGTGAATTTCCTATCTCCCATCCAGTCATCAAGGTTCCTTTTGAAGAGGGCCAATGAGGCGCTCTGCTTGACATGTATGGGCAGTCTATTCCAGAGTATGGGGAGTCTCTGGGTCAGGAACCTATCCCTCCAGCATGTTTTGTTCATTGTGATGACAAGGTTTAGATCCCTGGAGCGTGTGGCTCTGAGAGATTGGGATTTCTTTAAGTGGAGCATGTCAAACAGCTCAGGGTTTGACATGGCCTTGTATGTTAAGCAGAGATCGCCTCTGAGTAGACGATATGCCACAGAGTATACCTGGAGTTTTTTTAGACTGTCAGCATATGGCATCTGCTTTAGGCCTGTAATTCTTTTAGTGAGGTATTTCTGTGGCCTTTCTAGCTGTTGCAGATGTCTTGTGAGGTACATACCAAACTGGGCATTATACTCTGTAATGAGTCTAATGAGGGATGAGTTCATAGGTTCATAGGTTCATACTAGGCTATCTGCCCAAGGGCATTTATAAGCCTAGCCCATTGGTTATTTGGCTTTCGCCACCCCTTTAGTTTGAATAAAACTATGCCTATTATTTTGCTGTGCCTCTGTCAAGCAGTGGGTACAATGACCTCCTTTTTTTCTGGATAAAAAGCCCTTAGTGATGAGGTGTGCCACATAGAAGGATTTCCTGATGGTTGTGGTGATGTGGTTATCGAAAGCGAGACCACTTTCCACCTGTGTCCCCAAGTCTCTCATCGTACTTTCGATTAGTGTACTGCCATCTATGTGGTAATTCATGTGTACTTGTTTTAAGGGGATGACTATACATTTCTTGGCATGAAGCTTGATCCCATGGCTCTGGCACCAGGCATCTGTTTTTGTAAGGCCCTTTTGTAGAATATCCACATCATTTGGGGATTAAATAATGGCTCCCAGTTTGCAGTCATCTGCGAACTTTGATAGCCAGAGTCCTTAGTGTTGGCCTGTACTTCAGAGAAGTAGATGCCAAACAAGAGTGGTCCCAGGACTGAACCCTGAGGTACTCCACTTGTCTGGAGGTGGATTTGGAGTCTGCTACTTTTACAATCTGGGTTCTGTCAGTAAGCCAGTTGGCAACCCATCAAGTGACGTAGGGATTTATACCCAGCTTAGTAAGTTTATCTATGATTCCAGAGTGGGGGATGGTGTTGAAGGCCTTGGTGAGGTCCAGATAGGCTGTGTGGACCACCTTGCCCTCATCCACAGCTCTAGAGACTGATTCGAAGAAGTCAGTCCGATTTAGGAGACCAGATCAGCCCTTCACAAACCCAAACTGGGTGGGGTCCAGTGTTTGAAGGTTGCCAATGTCTTTAAGTTCCATGGTGATGCGGTCCATGCCCTTGCAGGTCAGGCTTGTCAGACTGATGGGATGGTAGTTCCCGGGATCCAAGGCGGATCCCCTTTTGTGGTGTGGGATAACTGTAGCTGTGCACCACTCAGTGGGCATGAAGCCTGAGATGAGGCTATGATTAAACATGACACTTGGGTGTGAGGTGCCAGTTCATTTTCTAGTTCACGTATTACACAGCCTGGGATGTCATCTGGTCCCATGAATGCTGTATTCTTAGCTTTGGAGAGTGTGGTTTCTATCTGTGTGGTTGTGATTACCGGAATTTGGCAATCTTTTGATATTGAGATGGGCCCTTTAGGGGGTGAGAGGAGGGTGAGGTTGGCACTAAATCGATCTGCTAGGATATTGGCAATATCCTTGGGATAATTATATTTAATGCCATTCTGTTGTAGCTCAGAGCAGATCTTAGCATTGCCATTTAGATTCTTGACATAACTATAGAATGCCTTGTGGTTGTCTTTGGAATCTTTGGCAATTTTTATTTTTGTAACTAGCTTTTGAGGATTTTGAGGTATCTCTGCTTCTTACTGAGGCTGGTGAGGGAGTTTTTTGCATCCTGGGATTTTCCTCTATTCTGCATCAGTTACTTCCTTCTGTTGTGTATAGTTTATAGCAGGGGACCACCAGATTGGCTTCCTTTTTTTTGGAGAAGAGCATCTTTGGGATGGCACAATTCATGCATGAGTGGTTGTGCTCATACAGTGCCTTAGTGTAGGATTCTGCAATCGAACTTTCAGATTCCGTCTGCATGGGTGTCGTGAAGTTTGTCACTTCAGACTTGAGTAGCATGAAGTCGGCTTTGGAGAAATTTTTTTAAGGAGGTTTCCTTACTTGGGGGGTGGGATGTGGATATCGAGGGTGATTTGCTTATGGTCAGACCTGACCAATGAGGGGGTGACCACTGGTGTGGAGCATCTATCTCCCTTGTTGGTACTGACCAGGTCTAGGATATTGGAGCCTCTGGTGGGACAATGGATTAGTTGATCCAGGGCATTGGAGTTTATGAATTCCAAGAACCGTTGGGAAAAGGAGTTGGTACGAGAGTAGTTTTCCCAGTTAATGGTAGGGTAGTTGAAATCACCCAGTATTAGGGTGTTTGGTTGTATCTTAATATTTTCCAGTATGTTTAGAAAGGTGTCGTGAGAATATTTTGGCATGGTGGGGGATCTGTAGCAAGCTACAATTTGGATTGCAGTTTTACCTAGTGTTAGTTGCACCTGGAGAATTTCAGATGCTTTGTGTTGGGCAACTAGCCTGGAGGTGTGAATATCCTTGGTGAATATGGACACTCCTCCACCTTTAGTGTTTCAATCTTGGTTTTGTGGCCGAAAAGTGTAGTAAGAGTTGTAGCCTGGTATTGCAGGTGCGCGCTCTGGGGCCTTGAACCAGGTCTCTGTTACTGCACAGATATCGATGTTCTCCATTTTTAGGAGTGCCTCGAGATAGTGCATTTTGAGGTTTAGACTTCTAGCATTGAGTAGCATTACATTCAGATTTTGCATGCTTGTATCTGTTACGGTGGTTGTTTTTATCCTTTGAACCTTGCCTAAAAAAGGCACTATAGGGGTGGCAAGAGCTTTAGCCAGTAACCTGAATCCCAGGGGTGACAGGTGCAGGCCATCTCTGGCAAAGCATCCTGGTTTGTTGATCATGTCTTCCCAGGCAGACAGATACTGCATCCCCTTTGAATGACACCAGAAGCTTAGCCAATTGTTGAAGTCGATCATTTTGTCCTTGTACTGTGGTATCATTCTGGGCGAAGGCAGGATGCTACTCAGGGATAGAGTCATACCTGCCTGGGCCACATGATCCAAGAGCTCTTCCATGTCTCTCCATGTAGTCCAGGAAGGTATGTCTCAAGTCATTCACTCCACCATGGACCATGACAGAGTCGTATTGGTACTTGTTGTGGAGTGACTTGAGTGCATGCATTATGTGGCGGATCCTGGTACCCAGCAGACAGCTGACTGTAATTTTCGCCTTGTTCAGCCTGGTGAGTGGGACATCAGTGTGCCTGACTATAGTCACCTGTGACTGAAGTGTTGGGTACATTGTCTCGCCTTAGGGGCTGTTGGGTGGCACACTGGTGGTGTGAGCTATGTGTCACTTTGGTTGTGACTGGTGTTTGTTTGCATTTCAGCTTCGGAGGTCCTTGCTTCTTGGGCAGGTTAATGTTAAGGGCCTCTGCATATGTGGGTTTAGTGTTGCTATGTGTGGGTTTTGAAGGGCTACGAGTTGCTTGAGGTGTAGTACACATGTTAACTTTCTCCTCTTGACTGTCTAGCACAATCTTGGCTGGAGAGAGCTTTGCTTCCAGTTTGGCTGTCAGTGCATCTCTCGCAGGTTGTAGTGTTGGGTGGTAGGAGGAGAAGATTGTCTGTGTACATGAGGCAGTTGCCGCATTTCCCTAGTTTGCCCAGATTCACCAGGTGGACAGGAGAAATCAGCGGAAGCTGGCCCTTGGACATGCCTGCTTAGGTGCTTTTTTTGTAAAGTTTGAGCTGTTTTCCCTTCCCTTTGCAAGGTACTTTGCAGTTATAGGCTGTTTAGTGCCTATGATTAATTTCCCCTTATTGATCAGGAGGATTGAGTGTTTGTATCAGTTTCAGGCTTCCTAGTGCTTTCCAGCAGGTTCTAGAGCAAGTGCTAGTCACATGGGTTCCGATTTTAGTGCCACTACTGAGAAACCAGCTAGTTCTAAGGGAAACTTTGAAGAGCAGGCTTTCTGGCATCTTGAATAGTTTAACTGTTTCCCTTCCTTCAGCCTAATCTTCTGGACGAACCATGGATTTTTGACCTGGCTCCATATCTGCTGACACACCTGTTGGGAATGGGACATGCCAACCTTCAAAATGACAGCTTGGCTGCTCCATTTCCCTTGATTGCCATGTTTCCTCCTCTTTCCTCCCCCGTAAAAATCTTGTTGTCCTCCCATAAAACCTCTACATGAAGATTATGCAAGAATAAATGGAATAGGTTCGTAATATGGGCGAGTGATAACCAGATGCCCTTTTTTTGCACCAATACATTCTGTCCTAGAATTTTCTACAAAACATTTTCATGAAGGTGTGGCTGCTTCCATTATTAGAGTTCATTTTGCAGCAATTTCAGATCTCCACGTAGGAGAAAATGGTGCTGCAATTATGTCTCGCAGGCTTTGTAAAGCCTTTTTGAAAGGCACTACAATATGATCTCCATACAAAAACCCAACTTCTCCCTGAGATCTGAACTTCATCTTGACAAATATCTGTCCTTCCTTTGAACCTTCGGCCACATGTGATTTGAAATTCCTATCTTAGAATACACACTCTAGTGGCTATTCCTTCAACTAGAATAGTTTCAGACCTGCAAGCTTAGTCTGTTAAGCCCCCATACCTAGTTTTTCATAGAGACTTTACGCACTAATCCCACCTTTCTTTCAAAGGTTGTGTCAGAAAATAACCTCAACAAATCTATTGAACTACCAGTTTTCTTCCCAAGTTTTCAAACCAAGGGAAAATATTCGTTGCAACTTCTAGACGTTCATAGACAGTTATGTTTCTACTTGTACAGAACTTAAGAATTTAGGAAATCGGATCAGCTCTTTTTATCTTGCCCTGGCATTAGAAAAGGTCAGTCAGATTCAAAAGTTATTTTATCTAGATGGCTCTCATTTTGTATATCCTACATCTACAACTCTTAAGACTAGAGCCTTTCCATTCCCTGTTAAAGCTCATTCTACCAGGTTGATAGCTACTTCTACAGCTTTCTAAGCGAGGCTACCTTTGGATAACCAACGTCTGTGCTGCAACTATGGGTGAAACCTCATACCTTTTATTACTCATTACAAAGTGAATTTGGCCTGTAAGAGTAGAGCCTCATTTGGTTCTGTGGTTCTGAGGAATATACTCCCATGAGCCACCCAAGGGTCATGTTGCTTGGGAAGCGGTCCCATTAGTGAGAATAAAGCCGAGATTGACAGCAACGCACACAAGTTATATACTTACAGTAATGTTCCATGTGTGTTGTCCATCTGTGCTTTTATTCTCACAACCCACCCTCCATGCCCCCTCCCAGATCTCATGGGAGACAGAGGGGACATTGGATTTATGGATCTGCATAGCCTCAGAAATACCAATCTTCACCTCTAATAACTATTATGTACATTATTTTCATACAATAAACATTTGCTGCTCTCCTTATAATTTCTAGTAAGGCAGGCAAGATCTGAGGAAGTTGGGGAACTGCATTATGGTAGGGAAGTGTGCCCACAAGCTTTGCTGAAGTCTTCTAACTTTTGTAAAGGCTGAGACTGATCCACTACTACATCAGTGAGAATAAAGGCCAAGATGGGCAGCACACATGGAACGTTATGGTAACTACATAACTTCTTTTTTACCTACACTAGACAGAGGTCAAATATTAATGCAGTTGAGTTTGCCATTGTGTAAGATTTAAGATTAAATCTTTTAAAACGGTGTACATTGCATGGTTTTGGAGTTGTTGCAAATATGAACAAGCAATATTTGACAGCTAGAGGCAATAGGAGTTTACTGCAGATGCAGCTGGTGGTGTCACTCGGATGTAATGAGTTAAACATTTGTGTAAGAATGGTTTTCCCTGTTAAATCTTCTTTTTGAACCTTCCAATGTTCTGCTTCATTATTTTGGGTCCGTTGTGCTTAATAGTGGGAACTTTTATTCAGCTGTATTGTGCATCTTCTGTTTGTTCTAACTTCAGTTACTGCTTTTACTTCATTAGGCATTATTGGTTGTATTGCTCACGTTTGCCTGCGAAGATGCTTTACTATGAATTTGAGACCGATAGTATGAATCTCGACACTTAGAAAATTAATAACAAAAAATAGTGATTTCTGAGACTGTCCCATTTGTGTACCTGGTACACAGTAATTCAGGGATTGTTTGGAAATACCACAAACTCAGCTTTAGTATATATTATTTTATTCACACTTAAATTTTCACTGTTCTGAGGACTGCAGGTGTTGTCCTCAGGCTTTCAGTAGGCACCTTTTGGCCAAATTTTTTTTTTTTTTTTTTCTCTGTGCTATTAATGTTAGTATCCTTACTTTTTCTACAGTCACAGTGGACCATAGCTTCTGACATTGCAAGTGTAAAAATACATCCCTACTCTAGGATGAAGTATCGGATGCCTCCTTTCTACTTGAAGGAAAAACATAGTAGTGTACCATTTGCTTGGCCCTTGTGCCTAATGTTTAGTTCTTGAGATTACTCTGATTGCATATATATATATATATATATATATATATATATATATATATATATATATATATATATATATATATATATGGTTACCTATCATTTCATCGAAAGTTCATTTAATCTAAAGTTCATTCCATCGAAAGTTAATTACATCGAAAAGCATTTTAGGTGGGGTGTTCGCCCCCAATTACCCCCCTAACTATCAACTCCAGGGTCGCACAACATTGGGGAAGGGGGCAAATGCTTTTCGATGTAATGAACTTTCGATGGAATGAACTTTAGATGAAATGAACTTTCGATGAAATGATGGGTAACCATATATATATATATATATATATATATATATATATATATATATATGCCTTCTGACCTGAATTTGGCCTTGAAGTCAGTTTCCCACTTAACCATTCACATCCCCCAAATGAGTCGTCAAACCTAAACTTCACAGGACCAATTGTGCCCAAGACTACGCCAAATAAGAATGAGGAAACTGTTTCTGAAATTATTTTGTAGATTATTTAGGACAAGTCACCTGTTCAGCTCTCCCAAGTCTGAAAGTTTAACCTCCTTTGCAGACTGTAGGATAAGCCAAATATTTAGCCCTAAAATGACCTTGCTAAAGCCTTCTGCAGTACATTGTGTGTTGTTTCTACAGTAATTTTGTAGCTCCCTGGCTAGGGATCAGAAGAGGTTGTCTTCAGTCTTTTCTGCAACTGCTTCTTTGGCAGCTATGGGGGTTCTTTTCTCTGTATTCTCATGCCTTCATAGCTTATCTAAGCATTCCTTTATTTTGGCATCACAGTGTTTTGTATTGTTTACTAGGATTTAGGCTTGTGCACAAAGGTTAATGATAAAACCATCTCAAATTCATTGTTGGATTTCTCAGATCATTGGAACCAGACTTGTTGGGGCTGATGCAGGTGTTTATCCCTGTCCCTACAGTTGTTAGTGCTGGGTGTGTCCTTTTACTCTACTGCTGCAGTGCTCTTAACATGAGGGATTCGCCGCCAAGGGTGGCCCGATGTCTGGCCCAGTATACTGACGTCTTTAACTACCTTAAAGGTATGCCGTATGCATGCTCCTCGTGTACATAGGGCATAAAAGTGACGTCGGTACGTACCATCCTCAGAACTTCTGTGCGCCACTCCGAACTCCATCTTTGATCATTCATCTGCTCGCCCAAGTTGTTTGCTGGTGTATCAAGCTGTTCAGATAAGTGCCCCATTGGGGGTTTCTCTGTATTTTCTGCTTGTTTTTGCTGTGGGGTTTTACATGTCATCTAGAAAAGGCAAATGTCAGTGTGGGAGACAGATTCCACATAAGGACAGTCACGATATGTGCTTGTTTTGCTTAGGGCCTACTCACAATTGTAAAACTTGCAGTATTTGTCGGACCTTTGTTCCCAAGACTTTACAAAGTCATCTTTCAATCCTTGCAATTTACTTGGAAAATCAGCGTCTCAGACTTGCTGAAAGATGCTGTGGTGGGAACTTCTACACCTGACATGGAGTGCTCTTTGAAGGAAAACCTAGTCGGACTCTTCCGCTGTGCTTCCTACATCAGATGTCTGTTTCGAGGCTGATGAAAGTCTGGAGGTTTGCTTGGTTCTGGGGTTGGATTCCTTGGCCAAGACTGTTGGAGGTCGCCATGGATCTGACAACAGGCACATCCTCAGAGGCATTGCAGATGTCCATTTCAGATGATCAAGGGAACCAAGAATGGTTATCACAGAACAGCCTATGGGGGTTCCTCACATTCTGATGAGGGTTGAAGTTCCAGCAACAGTTATTGAGTATAGGCCAACACTGGGCCTTTCCACGTTTCATAAGGTGGACATCCAGTTAAAAAAGAAGCAAACATTTTCTTCCAGGGACCCTGAAAGTAAATGGCAAAATTTTACCCAGGGTTTATTTAATGCCCTTATGGCTCTGAAGCCTCCCTCAAGCGTCTCTGTCCCTGTTCCTCCTTGGACATCTTCCCCTCACAACAGAGTTAGTAATCTGGTTTCTTCTGATGAAGAGGTTTCTTCGGATGAGGAATCCTTGGCTTATTCCACCCATATTCCATCCCCTCTAGAGTATGCTTCTCCTGAAGAGGAGTTTAGCAGTCCACAATCTCCTATTGAATAATTGTCTTTGGCGATACCATTGCAAAGATGAGGGAGTTCTTAAATGGCATTACTCCCAAGTTTCAGATGTGCAAAAGAGATATGAGTTCTTACAAATGGAGTATCCCTCTCCATCTGCTGTTCCTCCAGTTTTGCCTGCTTTTGCTGGTTGCTCTATTGTATGCATCTCAGGCTCTGGATCCACAGCCCCCTGCTCCTAAGAAGCCTAACCATTTTTATGAAATGCCTGATTGCATATTGCCCATATGCTGATCCTTCAGTAGTCTGTTGCTTCAGATAAGCCTTCAAGTTATGCCCTCCACTAAAACGACTTCCTTTTGATAAGGAAAGCAGGATTATGGAAAGACTGGGAAAGAAGGTTTATACTTCTGCCACTCTTGCCTTTTGTGCTATTAATTACCAAGCTCATATGAATAGATAGGTTTTGGCTCTTCTTTCCCAGGCTACCTACTCCAGTTATCTGACCTTCCGGATTCTGAGGGCAAAACTACAGCCTTGTCTTTATTAGCGGCTTCCTCTCAGGTAGCTCATCTTTCCATTAAGTGCAGCTGTGATGCGGCAGAAGCTTCATCTGGAGCTGCTGCTTCAGGATCTGTATTGAGGAGGTATTCCTGGCTAAGGCTTCTGTGACACCCGTGCCCTGGCCCAGCAATCAAGGAGCCTCAGTCTTCACCACTAACACCAGAGAGGGCGTTTCATATATGAGGAAAGGATGACAAATACAAAGTGCAATTTCCCTTAAGAGCACACAGAGATCACAGTCCGGGACTTGTCGCTGCCTTGCTCTCCATGTCCCCAATAAGACACCCCACTGGAACAGCTATAGGGTCCAGGTCTCCACCTAGCTGGGCAAGCTAAAATCTCCAGCACCCTCTGTCCAACCAGTGCTTCATGTCCCTGCCCAAGTAGCTGACACGCACACACACTTTGAGATAAGAGTTTATGCAACCACACAGACACTTGTGGGGAAAGCTGGCACAGGTTCTCCAGCTGTGCCCCTTTTACCTAGACTATACAGTAGTATCCTGCCACCACCCATCTAATTAGCTACTCAAAGGCCCTTAAAAGGGTGCCCAGTTATTACTGTGCAATATTATCCATTTGGTAGTATCAGTGGCAGCTGGTGACTTCAAATCAAAGGCGGGCTGCAGGAGACAGCTGAATGGGGTGGGGTCAATGGAAAGGGGTGCAGCCAACTAGAAAGTGGTGGAACTATGCTCAAAAACTACAAAAACTGTAACTTTGATTTAATCCGATGCCAGTGGTGCCAAACCGTCATTATGAGAATCCAATCAAGACAAAATAAAATGTAGAAGAAAAAAATACATCAGTGCATTGGTTGCATTACAGCTTACTTAATATCTAGATGGAAACAAAAAGTTTGAGAGGCATGAAAAAATAGATAACTTTTTAAATAAATTACTGGAATGCCAGTCAAATACATTACTGAAATGCCAGTCAAAATCAAGTACAAGAAAAGCAAGCAGCACTCCATTCAAACCACTTCTCCTTGCACTGCAGTTCTAATTATAATTTCTATTCAGCTTTATTAAAGTACCAAGAAACATGCTTGAAAGTAGCAATCTCTGTAATACTCCCACTTGTAAAAATGTTTCTTAGTCAAAAAAAAGACCTGCTGCCTGACAACTGTCTACTTGTTTCATGGGGAAAGCATGATCAAAGTAAACAATGAACAGCAAACAAACAAGCTCAAGATACATTGCTTAAAGGATTACTGCACAGGTTATGGGCCACACATGTTTGATTGGCATTCTGTTTACGGGTAAAGCCTGCAAAGATGACTGCAAGTCACCAACAAATGTAATTAGCTTCTTAAAATGTAATCCTGTCCTTGATTACAAATAATGTCATATGCATTTCAATACCCAAGGCTTGTATGTTATCTAGTTATGTAAATATTTTCTGCATGGCAGCAACAGAAAGGCTTTCAATGTTGGCAGTTCTTTAACAGTATGCTTATTAAAGCTTACTTGCATCTTACAATCTCGTACAAGCGTACCTGATGGTCATTAAAGTATTGCTACTTAAACACAGAGCAACAGGCACTTTCTGAATATTGAGCATAAATCAACAGTATAAAAAAGACAGAAATCAGAAAATTCTGCAAAATCAAGGACAGATGAAAAGCCACTCTGGTACTTGTGTTTACCTTGGATGGGGAATACTCTGCACATTTACACTGCATAACTGCTCCTTGCCTTGCTTGGACACATCCAGAGTAACTACATGGGGGAGTGGGGTGCAACAAGTATGTCAAAATTTGAAATATCTGTGGCCGACTGTGTTGGCCCTGACACATTTGGCATACCTCTCAACCTCAGAGCAAGACATCTGGACAAAGGCCCAAAAATGACAGTTTTTAAATATTGCTCTTATAAACTTAGAAAGATAATAGAATAGAACGTCTTGCATTAGTATGAATTTTCTGAAGGGTATGAAATCTGAAACTCAAATGTCTGTCATTATTTTCTAAATTCAGTCTTTAATGATGTGCCACTAATTTGCCAAAAAAAAAAAAAAATTTTATGAAGAATGGGCCAAAAATGTGATGCAAAAATATAAAACAGCCTCACAATACAGCTGGGAACGTGTCAAAGAAGGGACACTTTTGTAATATTAGTACTGCTAACTTGAGCAGCTGACAAAATAAAAGAATCTACATTCATTTCTGAAATAAAGGTAATCTGTAACTCTTATTTCTTAGTTGTAAACCCTCCACGTTTTTTTCCAAAATTGCCATTTTACGAAGGGATTATTAGGGGAAGAGCAACATTTTGAGCCAAAATGGGGGACAGTTGAGAGGTTTGGATATGCCTAATTCTGTAAAGCAATTTATTTGCACGTACCTCACCTGTTAATGCAGGAAATCTGGACAAGGCCAAATACATCGAAGGGCAACTTTTCAACAGTACTAAAAATTGCTCTTGTATAAACTGAGACGGCATGCATTTTTCTGAAGGTTATGACGTGTGAAACTGAGTGTCTGTCATTTTTTAGTGACCTAATTCCTAAATGATTTGCCAGAAAACCACACGTTTTATGAGAAACCAAAAATACGAAGCAAAAATCTATTCATTCTGTGAAAATCTGGACAGTTGCGAAGTATAGTTCATTGGGGGCTGTCTTTGAGTTTGCCTCCCTTCCCCCTCACAAAGTCATGGTTGAATGGAGCCTCCCCCCCTGCAGCCATTCCAATGAACCATTACTTGGCTATTTCACCCCATTTACTTATAAACACTAATATGTATACTGCTTTACTTCTACGATGATTTGGACTTCATTTGAAAGTTTTATTTTGCATTTTACAGCACAAACACTATGACATCTGCTAAACAAAGCAATGCAGTCTCGCAATAAAACGGACATAGCATTAAAACTTCTCTGCCCTCGAAACTCACATTTATTGAAACAGCATTGAAACCCACATTTAAAGAAAATACATTTTGCCAGTGGCAGGTAAAGATTAACTTTGGACTGTTTTCAAATCATAGGCCCCTTACACACGAAACATACACGTGCTCTTTGATACACCTTCCTGATTGTATTAAATTATATTCCTTGTACAATACAGTACAGTTACTGGGTGTTTTAAATTTATTTTGAACATAATGACAAAACTGCCCAATTCGGAACATTTCCATCATAAAAGTCTACTCAAACTTCTACAGTCCACCAGTATAGGTTCATAGGTTGGTACTAGGCTATTGGTCCTAGGGCCTATACAAGCTTAGCCAAACAATTCCCCGGATATTTCTTCCCACAATATTTACTTCCTTGGACCCCTGTCTAGCAGGGCGACTGACATGATCCCCGGGATGATTTTCCTATCTCCCATCCAATCGTCAAGGTTCCTTTTTGAAGGCCAAGGAGGCACTCTGCTTGACATGTATGGGCAGTCTATTCCAGAGTATGGGGAGTCTCTGGGTCAGGAACCTATCCCTCCAGCATGTTTTGTTCATTGTGATGACAAGGTTTAGATCTCTAGAGCATGTTGCTCTGAGGGATTGGGATTTCTTTGTGGAGCATTCCAACAGGACAGGGTTTGACATGACCTTGTATGTTAAGCTGATATCGCCTCTGAGTAGACTATATGCGACAGAGTATAGCTGGAGATGTTCTTCATTCCACATTGCTGCAGTCCTAACTATTGGGTAGTCCGCTGTCCAGTCGGCCCGAATACCAAAGTATATGGCTGACGTCGGTCAGGGCGCATTAGACTGACGTCAGTACGTCAGGGTACTAATGCGCATGACCGACGTCATATCCTCAGTCTTTTTTGCCGCATGGTCCGATGCAGAAGCAATTTTGCGAGTGCAGGTTGGCGTTCTGAAAGTTTCTGAAGTCAGAGTTTCAGACCGAATCAAAGTTGGCTAAGTACCCCGTTGGGGAATATTTTGGTTTTTTCTTGCCTCAGTATTGAACCGGATGTCAGAAAAAGTGAATAACTGTATTTCTTGTGGGAAACAGATACCTCATAGGGATTTCCATACTTTGTGTATACCTTGTTTAGGGCCTGAGCACGACGTTGTTGGATGCCGCTCTTGTGCTAGATTTAACAAACGCACTATTAAGAGAAGGTTAGACTGTGCCAGGTTAGTTTTTGGGAAGCGTTGTAATTATAAAATGCCGTCGGATGTTCCGACGCCCGCTTCGGCCAAAAAGCGCAAGGACAAAGCAGCAAAACCTAGAGTTGAAGAACCGACAGTCCCGGACGTCGGTTCTCTAGAAGGCTCAGTGGAGCCGGAGGTTCTGCCAGGAGTTTCTTTGGAGTCGCAGGGAGAGACTTTACTGTTACAAGATGTGTCCTCTCAGGAAGTGGGCCAGGCTGAGGGGGCTTCTCAGGTGGCTGTTCTTCCCTCTCTTCCTAAGGTGGTTAGGGCCTCCCCTTCTGTTTCCAAGGCTTCTTTGAGAGGCAGGCCAAGTTTAGCTTCAGTGGGGGTTTCTCCTAGTGCTTCAGGGTCTTTGCCTAAGAAACATATGCTTAAAATGGCAGAGGATTTAATTACTATGATTAGGGGTTCTATGCCCCCTCCTGATAAGAGGCCTAGGGTGGAACCTGAGTTTGAGAGTTTTGAGCAATGTTCGGAGGCTTCTGAGTCTTCGGCTGAAGACTTGCGGGAGTATCCTCCTTATTCTGATTCTGATGTGGATGATTCTACTCCTTCAGCTTCTCCTCCTGAGGATTTTTCATTTTCAGAGACTCTGCATTCCATGAGGGAGCATTTTAAATGGGAAGGTCAAGATTTCTCTGACTCCAGGAAGAGGCTTAGGGAATTCTTGTTTTTACCCCAGCATAGGCCTTTAGCTATACCTCCTGTTCTGAATGTGGTGGAAGATGTTTTTGCAGAGGCTTCCCTGAATCCAGATTCTTTGCCTCCTGCTCCAGTTAAACCGGATAGGTACTATAGGGTGCCTGAAGCTCATAAGTATCTTTTTAAGAGTCCTAGGGCAGACCCGGAAACTGTCTCTCAGGGGCCTAAAGGTGTGAAAGCCTCTGTTGTTAAAAATCCTGTTCCTCCTGATAGAGGCAAGGGCTTTGGATAGATGGGGAAAGAAAGTGTATACTTCTTCCACTTTAGCCATGAGGGCGTTGAATTGTCAGTTTCACATGTTAAAATATCAGAATTATCTCCTTTCACAATTGAAATCTAAGGTGGATGCTCTGGCAGAAGGTATTGAATGTAAAGAGTTGCAGGATTTAGTTCATGTGTCTGAACAGGTGGGTAAACATTCCCTGCAGTGTGGTTTTGATGCTGTGCAGGCCTCCTCGAGGGTGGCTGCCACTGGTTCTGTTCTTCGTAGGCACGCCTGGTTGAGGGATCAGAATTTAGCTGAGCATGTTAAAACAAGGATTTTGGATGCTCCTTTACAGTCTGATGTGGTGTTTGGTGCCTGTGGAAGCAGTTTTAAAGAAAATGGAGGACAAGGCTAAGTCTATGCAAACTGTTAAGGATTTTTGCAGGTTCAGCCCTCAAGTTTAGTAGAAATTGGCCTACTAAGGGATGGACTTATCCTGCTTATGATTCTCAGTCTAGGGGTAGGTCTAGACGTGGTAGGGGCAGAGCTCAAGGTTCTTTTAGGCCTAGGACAGGGAGTTCCCTGCTCAGACTTCTGGTGAGGGCAGGGGTCAGTCCTTTCGTAAGCAGACCCAATGACCTGCCTTTTCAGCTGCCAGTACATTCTCGCCTGTCAGCACCTTTGGGAGGAAGGCTGTCTCTTTTCAAAGAAAATTGGGATTTAATTACCCAAGACAGATGGGTTCTGGATATCATTCACCACGGTTACAGGTTTTATTTCCATACCTTGCCTCCTTTCAAAGGCATGCCAGACATTCCTCCTCTACAAAGGACAGAGGCTCACAAGCAAATTTCTCTGTTGCTCGAAATAGGGGCCATTCAGCCAGTTCCTGTGCCAGAAAGGGGCCTAGGATTTTATTCTCGCTTGTTCCTAGTACCAAAGAAAGGGAACATGTGGAGACCAATTTTGGATTTATCTATCCTCAACACTTATCTGGACATTCCCAAGTTCAAAATGTTGACGTTACAACAGCTTTTACCTCTGCTGGGCAAAGATCACTGGATGGTAACTTTAGATGTTCTTCATTCCACATTGCTGCAGTCCTAACCATTGGGTAGTCCGCTGTCCAGTCGGCCCGAATACCAAAGTATATGGCTGACGTCGGTCAAGGCGCATTAGACTGATGTCAGGACGTCAGGGTACTAATGCGCATGACCGACGTCATATCCTCAGTCTTTTTTGCCGCATGGTCCGATGCAGAAGCAGTTTTGCGAGTGCAGGTTGGCGTTCTGAAATTTTCTGAAGTCGGAGTTTCAGACCGAATCAAAGTTGGCTAAGTACCCGTTGGGAACATTTTGGTTTTCTTGCCTCAGTATTTAACCGGATGTCAGAAAAAGTGAATAACTGTATTTCTTGTGGGAAACAGATACCTCATAGGGATTACCATACTTTGTGTATACCTTGTTTAGGGCCTGAGCACGACGTTGTTGGATGCCGCTCTTGTGCTAGATTTAACAAACGCACTATTAAGAGACGGTTAGACTGTGCCATGTTAGTGTTTGGGAAGCGTTGTAATTATAAAATGCCGTCGGATGCTCCGACGCCCGCTTCGTCCAAAAAGCGCAAGGACAAAGCAGCAAAGCCTAGGGTTGACGAACCGGCAGTCCCGGACGTCGGTTCTTTAGAAGGCTCTGTGGAGCCAGAAGTTTTGCCAGGAGTTTCTGGGGAGTCTCAGGCTGAGACTTTACTGTTACAGGATGTGCCCTCTCAGGAGGTAGGCCAGGCTGAGGGGGCTTCTCAGGTAACTGTTCTTCCCTCTCTTCCTAAGGTAGTTAGAGCCTCTCCTTCTGTTTCCAAGACTTCTTTGAGAGGTAGGCCAAGTTTAGCTTCAGTGGGGGCTTCTCCTAGCACTTCAGGTTCTGTGCCTAAGAAACATATGCTTAAAATGGCAGAGGATTTGATTACTATGATTAGAGGTTCTATGCCCCCTCCTGATAAGAGGCCTAGGGTGGAGCCTGAGTTTGAGAGTTTTGAACAGTGTTCAGAGGCTTCTGAGTCTTCGGCTGAAGACTTGCAGGAGTTTCCTCATTATTCTGATTCTGATGTGGATGATTCCACTCCTTCAGCTTCTCCTCCTGAGGATTTTTCATTTTCAGAGACTCTGCATTCCATGAGGGAGCATTTTAAATGGGAAGGCCAAGATTTCTCTGATTCCAGGAAGAGGCTTAGGGAATTTTTGTTTTTACCCCAGCATAGGCCCTTAGCTATACCTCCTGTGTTGAATGTGGTGGAAGATGTTTTTGCAGAGGCTTCCCTGAACCCTGATTCTTTGCCTCCTGCCCCTGTTAAACCTGATAGGTACTATAGGGTGCCTGAAGCTCATAAGTATCTTTTTAAGAGTCCTAGGGCAGACCCAGAAATTGTTTCTCAGGGGCCTAAGGGTGTTAAGGCCTCGGTTGTTAAAAATCCTGTTCCTCCTGATAGAGGCAAGGGCTTTGGATAGATGGGGAAAGAAAGTGTATACTTCTTCCACTTTAGCCATGAGGGCGTTGAATTGTCAGTTTCACATGCTAAAATATCAAAATTATCTCCTTTCACAATTGAAATCTAAGGTGGATGCTCTGGCGGAAGGTATTGAGTGTAAAGAGTTGCTGGATTTAGTTCATGTGTCTGAACAAGTGGGTAAGCATTCTTTGCAATGTGGTTTTGATGCTGTGCAGGCCTCCTCGAGGGTGGCTGCCACTGGTTCTGTTCTTCGCAGGCACGCTTGGTTGAGGGATCAGAATTTAGCTGAGCATGTTAAGACAAGGATTTTGGATGCTCCTTTACAGTCTGATGTGTTGTTTGGTTCGCCTGTGGAAGCAGTTTTAAAGAAAATGGAGGACAAGGCTAAGTCTATGCAGACTGTTAAAGATTTTTTGCAGGTGCAGCCTTCAAAGTTTAGTAGAAATTGGCCTACTAAGGGATGGACATATCCTGCTTATGATTCCCAGTCTAGGGGTAGGTCTAGACGTGGTAGGGGCAGAGCTCAAGGTTCTTTTAGGCCTAGAACAGGAGTTCTCCTGCTCAGACTTCTGGTGAGGGCAGGGTCAGTCCTTCCGTAAACAGACCCAATGACCTGCCTTTTCAGCTGCCAGTTCCTTCTCGTCTGGCAGCTCCTTTGGGAGGAAGACTGTCTCTTTTCAAAGAAAATTGGGATTTAATTACTCAAGACAGATGGGTTTTGGATATCATTCACCACGGTTACAGGTTTTATTTCCATACCTTGCCCCTTTCAGAGGCATGCCAGACGTTCCTCCTCCACAAAGGAAAGAGGCTCACAAGCAAATTTCTCTGTTACTCCAAATAGGGGCCATTCAGCCAGTCCCTGTACCAGAAAGGGGCCTAGGATTTTATTCTCGCCTGTTCCTAGTACCAAAGAAGGGGAACACGTGGAGACCAATTTTGGATTTATCTATCCTCAACACTTATCTGGACATTCCCAAGTTCAAAATGTTGACGTTACAACAGCTTTTACCTCTGCTGGGCAAAGATCACTGGATGGTAACTTTAGATCTCAAGGAAGCTTACCTTCATGTGCCTATAAGACTAAGTTGCAGAAAGTTTCTGCGTTTTCGAGCTGGAAATTCTCGTTATCAGTTCTCTGCATTGCCCTTTGGCTTATCTACTGCGCCCAGAGTATTCACAAAGGTTCTGGCTCCAGTGATAGCTTACTTCAGGCTAAAAGGAATTCAAATCTATCCTTATTTGGACGACTGCCTGATTCTGGCTCAATAAAAGGAAGACCTTCTACAGCATTTGGAATATGTCATAGCAGTGCTAAGATGCCTAGGGTATTCTGTGAACGAAATAAAGTCCAGTCTAGTACCCTCTCAAGACATGTGCTTTCTGGGTGTGAGACTGAATACAGCAGCCCAGATGGCCTTTTTAACCCCGGACAAACAAAAGAATCTTTCCAGTTACTTCCATCAATTATCTCTTCAGTCCGGGCTGACTGCAAGGACAGTCCTTCAAGCCTTAGGGTTCATGGCATCTTGTATTCTGGTGCTTCCCAATGCCAAACTGCATATGAGGAAGCTGCAGTGGTATCTCAGAAATGTATGGACACAGCACTGCCAGGATTTGGACACTGTCATTCAAATAATACCTTGCATTCAAAAAGAATTTTTGTGGTGGTCTCAGGAATGTCACCTAAACAAGGGACTCTCTGTGACCCGGCCAGAGGCGAGTCAGATTTTAACGACAGATGCCTCGGACATTGCTTGGGGAGCTCATCTAAATGGAAAGTGGATACAAGACAAGTGGCCTGCCAGACTTCAGCATCTACATATCAACACGAAGGAGATGTTAGCAGTCCAGTTTGCATTAATGGCTTTCAAGGAGTTACTTCTTCCAGGGCAGGTGTTGATTCTAACAGACAACACAACTGTCATGTGGTACATCAACAAACAAGGGGGAACACATTCTTATCCTCTATGCAGGCAAGCAATGATTTTATAGGAAACTGCGCTCAGCTTGCAACTAACTCTACAGGCAAGGTTTCTGCCGGGAGCACAGAACTCCTTAGCAGATGTGTTAAGCAGACAAATCATGGATCCCCACCAGTGGAAACTGGATCTTCATGTATTTCAGAAATTGACAGTGTCATGGGGAACTCCAGACATAGATCTGTTCGCTTCTCCACTAAACCACCAGCTGCCAAAGTTTTGCACAAAGGGGTTTCATCACACAGCTTGGAAAGTGGATGCTCTTTCTTTCAGTTGGAAAAATCTTCATGTGTATGCCTTTCCACCTCTGCCTCTTCTTCCAAAGGTGCTCCTAAAGGTCAGACAAGACAAGCCAAGGATGATTTTAATAGCTCCAGATTGGCCTCGGCAACACTGGTACCCACTACTAAGGAGTCTGGTAAGGAAGCCTCCATGGCCTTTGCCTTTGATTCCACATCTGTTATCTCAGAAGGACGGTCACCTGCTCAATGTCAAGCTTCATTCTCTTCATCTAACAGCCTGGCATATTCTGTTCTGAAACACAGCAGGTCTCAACTTCCTCAACTAGTTTTAAATGTGATTATGGAAGCCAGAAGACCTAGTACAAGGAAGGTGTACGCAGAAAAATGGAAGAGATTTTTATTTTGGAGTGCAGCAAAGAATTTAGAGATTTCTGAGCCTAATTTGAGTGTGGCTCTTCAATATCTTACTGAGTTATTGGACAAAGGTTTGTCCTTCTCTTCCATTAAGATTCATGCTGCAGCAATTTCAGCTCACTATGATTGTGACCCACCATTGTTTTCGCATCCTTTGTTCAAGCAGTTTCTTAGAGGGGCAAAGAATATAAGACCCCACGTGAGCTCCTACTCCTGCTTGGGATCTCAATTTTGTGTTGGAAAACTTACTCTACAACCTTTTGAGCCTCGGCTACTGCTGAATTGAAATACTTGTCATGGAAGACTGCTTTTTGTTGGCTATTACTTCTGCAAGAAGGGTTTCTGAGTTGCAGGCCCTTATGGCAGTAGAGCCCTTTTGATTTTCCATAAGGATAGGGTATCATTACGTACTAATCCTTCCTTTATGCCTAAGGTGGTTTCTAGTGTGGCTTTAAACCAAACTATTCATTTGCCTACTTTCTATGCAGATCCCCAAAATAAGGGGAAAAGATTTTGCACACTTTAGATGTACATAGGCAGTTGCGTTATTATTTAAGCAGGACTAAGGATTTCAGGCAGTCTCAGCAGTTGTTTGTTTCTTTTGCTTTGAGTTCTCAGGGCAAGCCTGTGTCTAAGCAAACTATTTCTAAGTGGATTGGGTTTTGCATTTCATTTTGTTATTCCCATCATGGCAAGGAGATTCCAGCTGGGATTAGGCCTCATTCCACTAGGGCTACTGCCACTTCAACAGCATTTCTAACGGCGGTGGCAACTAAGGATATTTTGGAGGCAGCTACTTGGAGTTCAGTGCATACTTTCTCTAAGCATTACCATCTTCCTCTCTACTCTAAATCTAGGGCTGGTTTTGCCACAGCTATTTTGCAAGGCATGTTGACAGCTCCTGCTTCCTTATGATTTGCCAGCCTCCCTTAAGTCTGCTTTGGGATTCTACCCAATGGTTAGGACTGCAGCAATGTGGAATGAAGAACATAGTACAGTTTTGTACCTACCATAAATGTAGATGTTCGAGGATCCACATTGCTGCAGTCCAATTTACCCTCCCTCCTTCCCCTCTGTGTTTAGGGGTGTTGGTGTGGGTTAGGATATACTCTTGTACATTTGTATATATTGTATATATGTTTGGTGCAGGGTTTTTTGGTTTTTTGGTTTGGGCCTTGTCTTTTTAGGGTCTTCTGACATCTGGGGCAAGAAAAGACTGAGGATATGACGTCGGTCATGCGCATTAGTACCCTGACGTCCTGACATCAGTCTAATGCGCCTTGACCGACGTCAGCCATATACTTTGGTATTCGGGCCGACTGGACAGCGGACTACCCAATGGTTAGGACTGCAGCAATGTGGATCCTCGAACATCTACATTTATGGTAGGTACAAAACTGTACTATCTCAGGGAAGCTTACCTTCATGTGCCTATAAGACTAAGTTGCAGGAAGTATCTGCGTTTTCGAGCTGGAAATTCTCATCAGTTCTCTGCATTGCCCTTTGGCTTATCTACTGTGCCCAGAGTATTCACAAAGGTTCTGGCTCCAGTGATAGCTTACTTCAGGCTAAAAGGAATTCAAATCTATCCTTACTTGGACGACTGCCTGATTCTGGCTCAAGAAAAGGAAGATCTTCTACAGCATTTGGAATATGTCATAGCAGTGCTAAGATGCCTAGGGTATTCTGTGAACGAAATAAAGTCCAGTCTAGTACCCTCTCAAGACATGTGCTTTCTGGGTGTGAGACTGAATACAGCAGCCCAGATGGCCTTTTAACCCCGGACAAACAAAAGAATCTTTCCAGTTACTTCCATCAACTATCTCTTCAGTCCGGGCTGACTGCAAGGACAGTCCTTCAAGCCTTAGGGTTCATGGCATCTTGTATTCTGGTGCTTCCCAATGCCAAACTGCATATGAGGAAGCTGCAATGGTATCTCAAAATGTATGGACACAGCACTGCCAGGATTTGGACACTGTCATTCAAATAATACCTTGCATTCAAATGGAATTTTTGTGGTGGGCTCAGGAATGTCACCTAAACAAGGGACTCTCTGTGACCCGGCCAGAGGCGAGTCAGATTCTAACGACAGATGCCTCAGACATTGCTTGGGGAGCTCATCTAAATGGAAAGTGGATACAAGACAAGTGGCCTGCCAGACTACAGCATCTACATATCAACATGAAAGAGATGTTAGCAGTCCAGTTTGCATTAATGGCTTTCAAGGAGTTACTTCTTCCTGGACAGGTGTTGATTCTAACAGACAACACAACTGTCATGTGGTACATCAACAAACAAGGGGGAACACATTCTTACCCATTGTGCAGGCAAGCAATGATTTTATGGGAGACTGCGCTCAGCTTGCAAATAACTCTTCAGGCAAGGTTTCTGCCGGGAGCACAGAACTCCTTAGCAGATGTGTTAAGCAGACAAATCATGGATCCCCACGAGTGGAAACTGGATCTTCATGTATTTCAAAAATTGACAGTGTCATGGGGAACTCCAGACATAGATCTGTTCGCTTCTCCACTAAACCAACAGCTGCCAAAGTTTTGCACAAACAGGTTTCATCACACAGATTGGAAAGTGGATGCTCTTTCTTTCAGTTGGAAAAATCTTCATGTGTATGCTTTTCTACCTCTGCCTCTTCTTCCAAAGGTGCTTCTCAAGGTCAGACAAGACAAGCCAAGGATGATTTTAATAGCTCCAGATTGGCCTCGGCAGCACTGGTACCCATTACTGAGGAGTCTGGTAAGGAAGCCTCCATGGCCTTTACCCTTGATTCCACACCTGTTGTCTCAGAGGGACGGTCACCTGCTCAATGTCAAGCTTCACTCTCCATCTAACAGCCTGGCATATTCTGTTTTGAAAGACAGCAGGTCTCAACTTCCTCAACAAGTTTTAAATGTGATTATGAAAGCCAGAAGACCTAGTACAAGGAAAGTGTACGCAGAAAAATGGAAGAGATTTTTATTTTGGACTGCAGCAAAGAATTTGGAGATTTCTGAGCCTAATTTGAGTGTGGCTCTTCAATATCTTACTGAGTTACTGGACAAAGGTTTGTCTTTCTCTTCCATTAAGATTCATGCTGCAGCAATTTCAGCTCACTATGATTGTGACCCACCATTGTTTTCACATCCTTTGTTCAAGCAATTTCTTAGAGGGGCAAAGAATATAAGACCCCACGTGAGCTCCTACTCCTGCTTGGGATCTCAATTTTGTGTTGGAGAAACTTACTCTACAACCTTTTGAGCCTCGGCTACTGCTGAACTGAAATACTTGTCATGGAAGACTGCTTTTTTGTTGGCCATTACTTCTGCAAGAAGGGTTTCTGAGTTGCAGGCCCTTATGGCAGTTGAGCCTTTTGTGATTTTCCATAAGGATAGGGTATCATTACGTACTAATCCTTCCTTTATGCCTAAGGTGGTTTCTAGTGTGGCTTTAAACCAAACTATTCATTTGCCTACTTTTATGCAGATCCTCAAAATAAAGGGGAAAAGATTTTGCATACTTTAGATGTACACAGGCAATTGCGTTATTATTTAAGCAGGACTAAGGATTTTAGGCAGTCTCAGCAGTTGTTTGTTTCTTTTGCTTTGAGTTCTCAGGGCAAGCCTGTGTCAAAACAAACTATTTCTAGGTGGATTGGGTTTTGCATTGCATTTTGTTATTCCCATCATGGCAAGGAGATTCCAGCTGGGATTAGGCCTCATTCCACTAGGGCTACTGCCACTTCAACAGCATTTCTAAGGGGTGGCAACTAAGGATATTTTGGAGGCAGCTACTTGGAGTTCAGTGCATACTTTCTCTAAGCATTATCACCTTCCTCTCTACTCTAAGTCTAGGGCTGGTTTTGCCACAGCTATTTTGCAAGGCATGTTGTCAGCTCCTGCTTCTTTATGATTTGCCAGCCTCCCTTACCTCTGCTTTGGGATTCTACCCAATAGTTAGGACTGCAGCAATGTGGAATGAAGAACATAGTACAGTTTTGTACCTACCATAAATGTAGATGTTCGAGGATCCACATTGCTGCAGTCCAATTACCCTCCCTCCTTCCCTCTGTGTTTAGGGGTGGTTGTGTAGGTGAGGTTATATGCTGGTAATTTTGTATATATTGTACATATTTTTGGTGCAGGTATATTTGGCCTTGTCTTTTTAGGGTCTTCTGACATCTGGGGCAAGAAAAGACTGAGGATATGACGTCGGTCATGCGCATTAGTACCCTGACGTACTGACGTCAGTCTAATGCGCCCTGACCGACGTCAGCCATATACTTTGGTATTCGGGCCGACTGGACAGCGGACTACCCAATAGTTAGGACTGCAGCAATGTGGATCCTCGAACATCTACATTTATGGTAGGTACAAAACTGTACTTTTTTTAGACTGTCAGCATAGGGCATCTGCTTTAGGCCTGTGATTCTTTTAGTGAGGTATTTCTGCGGCCTTTCTAACTGTTGCATAGGTCTTGTGAGGTACATACCAAACTGGGCATTGTACTCTAATGGGTCTAATGAGGGATGAGTACAGTGGGACAATGACCTCCTTTTTTCTGGATGAAAAGCCCTTGGTGATGAGGTGTGCCACATAGGATTTCCTGACTGTTGTGGTGATGTGGTTATCGAAGGTGACACCACTGTCCACCTGTGTCCCTAAGTCATCACACTTTCGGTGTTTAGTGTACTGCCACCTGTGTGGTAGTTCACCGGTGCATGTTTTTTCCCAAAGGAGATAACTGTACATTTCTTGGCATTAAGCTTGAGCGCATGGCTCTGGCACCAAGCATCTGTTTCTGTAAGGCTCTTTTGTAGAATATCCACATCATTTGAGGATTCAGTAATGGCTCCCAGTGTGCAGTCATCTGCGGACTTTGTTAGCCAGAGTTTTAGTGCTGCCTGTACTTCATAGAAGTAGATGCCAAACAAGAGCGGTCCCAGACTGAACCCTGAGGTACACCACTTGTCTGGAGCTGGATTTGGAGTCTGCTACTGTCAGTAAGCCAGTTGGCAGCCCATTGAGTGAAGTAGGGATTTATGCCCAGCTTAGTAAGTTTATTTAGGATTACAACGTTGGGTATGGTGTCTAAGGCCTTGGTGAGGTCCATATAAGCTGTGTGGACCGCATTACCCTCGTCCACAGATCTGGAAACTGATTTGAAGAAGTCAGTCAGGTTCAGGAGACAAGATCGGCCCTTCACGAACCCAAACTGGGTGGGGTCCAGTGTTTGAAGGTTGCTAATGTCTTTGTTTATAAGTTCCATGATAATGGATTCCATGCCCTTGCAGATCAGGCTCATCAGACTGATGGGACGGTAATTCCTGAGATCCAAGGTGGATCCCCCCCCCCCCTTGTGGAGTGGGATAACTGTAGCTGTGCACCACTCAGTGGGCATGAAGCCTGAGGTGAGGCTATGATTGCACATGACACTTAAGTGAGGTACCAGTTCATTTTGTATTACACAGGCAGAGATGTCATCTGGTCCCATGGGTGATTTATTTTTAGCTTTGGAGAGTGAAGTTTCTACCTGTTTGGCCGTGATTACTGGAATTTGGCAATCTTTTGTTGTTGAGATGGGCCCTTTAGGGGGGTGAAGTTGGCACTAAATTGATCTGCTAGGATATTGCAATATCCTTGGGATCAGTATATTTAATGCCATTCTGTTGTAGCTCAGAGCAGATCTGAGCATTGCCATTTAGATTCTTGACATAACTATAGAATGCCTTGTGGTTGTCTTTGGAATCTTTGGCAATTTTATTTTCGTAATTAGCTTTGGAGGATTTTGAGGGATCTCAGCTTACTGGTTTAGAGGCTGGTAAGGGAGTTTTTTGCATCCTGGGATTTTCCTCTTGCAACAGTTTCTTCCTTCTGTTGTATAGTTGTGGCAGGGGACCACCAGATTGGCTTACATTTTTTGGGGGAGGGCGTCTTGGTTCTATTTGGGATGGCACGATGCATGCACGAGTGGATGTGCTCATACAGTGCCTTAGTGTAGGATTCAGTAGTCGACCTTTCAGCTCCCGTCTGCATGGGTGCCATGAAGTTTGTCACTTCTGACTTAAGTAGCATGAAGTTGGCTTTGGAGAAGTTTTTTACAGAGGCTTCCTTACTGTGGGGTGGGGTGGGGGTGGGATGTGGATGTCAAAGGTGATTTGCTTATGGTCAGACCTGGCCAATGAAGGGGTGACCACTGGCGTGGATCTGTCACCCATGTTGGTAATGACCAGGTCTAGGATATTGGAGCCCCTGGTGGGACAATGGATTTAGTTGATCCAGGGCGTTTGAATTTATTAATTCCAAGAACCGTTGGGAAAAGGTGTTGGTACCCAAGTAATTTTCCCAGTTAATGGCAGGGTAGTTGAAATCACCCAGTATTAGGTTGTTTGGGTGCATCTTAATATTTTCCAGTAGATTTAGAAAGGTGTAATGAGAATCTTGGGGCATGGTGGGGGGATCTGTAGCAAGCTACAATATGGATTGCAGTCTTGCCTAGTGTTGCACCTGGAGAATTTCAGATGCATTGTGTTTGGCAACTAGCCTGGAGATGTGAATATCCTTGGTGAATATGGGCACTCTTCCACCTTTTGTGTTTCGGTCTTGGTTTGGTGGCCGAAAAGTGTGGTAAGAGTTGTAGCTCGGTATTGCAGTGGTGATCTCTGGAGTCTTGAACTAGGTCTCCGTTACCGCACAGATATCAATGTTCTCCATTTTTAGGAGTGCCTAGAGTGTGCATTTTGAGGTTTAGACTTCTAGCATTGAGTAGCATTACCTTCAGATTTTGCATGCTTTTATCTGTTACAGTGGTGGTTTTATCCTTTGAACCTTGCTGGGGGTGGCAAGAGCTTTAACCAGTAACTTGAATCCCGGCGTGACAGGTGCAGACCATCTCTGGCAAAGCATTGTGGTTTGTCGATCATGGTGCCCCAGGCAGGCAGACGGATACTGGATACCCTTTGAATGACACCAGAAGCTTAGCCAATTGTTGGTGAATCATTTTGTCTTTGTACTGTGGTGGTATTCTGGGTGAAAGAAGGATGCTATTCATGGCTAGTGTCATACCTGCCTGGGCCACATGATCTGAGAGCTCTTCCATGTCTCTCTCCATGTAGTCCAGGGAGGTATGTCTCAAGTCATTCACTCCAACATGGACAGTGACAGACGTATTTGTTGTGGAGTGACTTGAGTGCATGCTTTGTGGCAGATCTTTGCACCTGACAGGCAGCTGACTGTAATTTTCTCCTTGCTCAGCCTGATGAGTGTGACATCAGTGTGCCTGACTCTAGTCTCCTATGACTAAAGTGTTGGGTATGTTGTCTTGCCTTAGTGGCTGTTGTTGGGTGGCACACTGGTGTTGTAAGCTGTGTGTCACTTTAGTTGTGACTGGTGTTTGCGTTTCAGCTTCGGAGATTCTTGTTGCTTGGCAGGTTAATGTTAAGGGCCTCCGCATATGTGGGTTACTGTTGCTGTGTGTGGGTGTTGGTGTGGGTTTTGGAGGGCTATGTGTTGCTTGAGGTGTAGTGCAGGTGTTTACCTTCTCTTGACTGTCTAGCACAATCTTGGCTGGAGAGAGCGTTGCTTCCAGTTTGGCTATGTAAGCGCATCTCTCTGTTTGTAGTGTTGGGTGGTAGGAGGAGAGGGTTGTCTGTACATGAAGCCGTTGCTGCATTGCCCCAGTATGCACAGATTCATCAGGTGGACAGGAAAAATCACCGGAAGCTGACCCTTTGATATGCTTGTTTAGGTGCTTTTTTTTGTAAAGTTTGAGCTGTTTTACCTGTGCAAGGTACTTTGCAATTATAGGCTGTTTAGTGCCTACGATGAATTTCTCCTTATTAACAAGGAGCGTTGAGTGCTTGTATCAATTTAAGGCTTCCTAGTGCTTTCCAGCAGGTTTTAGAGCAAGTGGTAGTCACAGGGGATCAGATGCACAATCTCTGAAGAGGTAAAAGTCATCTAAATAATTCCACATTAAAGAAATCTGTAACTAATGAGGTTGCTGCTAGCAAACAACTTTATATTTCATTGTTTCATCTACAAATAAAGGGCCTTTTGCCCTTGAGGAATAAATTGCCTATGTTGCATTAAAAAAAATAAGCTAGTAATATTGCAACAGGGAATGGATGGCAAACTGATAACAGGTTCATAATTACTAGGTGTCTTCGCCAAGAAGGACTTGAGTATCCACCCCCTTTACATCACAGTACAGTATCACCATAGCATCTACCTAATGTGGGAGTAGAACCCCACAGCCTTCTGCATCAAAAGCAAGTACATTACCTGTTCTATTAACGGTGCAAGCAGACTCACCCTAAGCAGCACTAAACTTTTGTTCCCCTGCAGCTCTCAGCTTCTTGTAAAATCTGCTTGACACTCTGCTGTATCTGAAAGAAATCTGGAAAAAGACCAAATTTATTGGGGGGGGGACAAAAGCCCAAAAAAACGGGGACACATTTTAAACATTGCTTGTATAATGATGGAAAGTTGATGGAATAAAATGCTGTCACCATTGATGTCACTGCCAAGTACTGAACCCAGGCCCCTGTGCAGAAGAGCAAAAATACCACTATGCCAAATCATCTGTTTTGTAAAAGAGAGGAAGACCAAATTAAATGGCTACTATTTAGTGAATTTGGTTCTCACCATAGCTGTCAACCTCTTAGCACAAAACACTTGAACAAAGCCAGTAAAGGGGGGGGGGGGATACAGCCCCCAAACATATTCAGTGAATTCAGTTCTCACCATAGCTCTCATCCTTAGCACAAAAAAAACCTGGACGAAGCCAATAATCGGGGAAATACAATCTCAAAAATAAGGACACATTTCAAATACCCATGTTATAAACTTAGAAAATTGCTAGAATAAAAGGTTTTGTGTTACCATGTACTTTCTGAAGAATATCAAGTCTGAAATTCAAATGCCCGTTTTTATTTATTTAACTTTTGTTAACCAGGAAAGTCTGACTTGGAACAAAAGCCAATGCACCCCTGCCAAGAATCAAACCAGAGAACCTGTAGTTGTCAGGCAACAATGCTACAGTGCACCACTGCACTTCTGACTAGACAAGGTAACAAAAATACAGAAACCACAGAATTTTATGAGGAGCAGAACAGAGCAAATATGAGGCAGAAGTCTGCAAACTTTGTACAAATGGTGGTGGATAGGGAATTCAGGCTCTTGCCACCTGCAACCAAGGTACAGGGTTCAAGCCTGAGGTATTCTCTACCCACCACCATGTGTTCTCTAGCCATCAGTATACGGCAACTGGGGCATTACTCTCACTCTCTCACTCTCTCACTCTCTCTCACTCTCTCTCACTCTCTCACTCTCTCTCACTCTCTCTCACTCTCTCTCACTCTCTCTCTCTCTCACTCTCTCTCTCTCTCTCACTCTCTCTCACTCTCTCTCTCTCTCTCACTCTCTCTCACTCTCTCTCACTCTCTCTCACTCTCTCTCACTCTCTCTCACTCTCTCACTCTCTCTCACTCTCTCTCACTCTCTCTCACTCTCTCTCACTCTCTCTCACTCTCTCTCACTCTCTCTCACTCTCTCTCACTCTCTCTCACTCTCTCTCACTCTCTCTCACTCTCTCTCTCTCTCTCTCTCACTCTCTCTCTCTCCCGGGTCCAGGATCTTCTGTTGCGCTGTATAGCTCCATATTTCCACTTGCTAAGCTCTAGGGCCTTCTGTTAGCTCGCCAATCCTGTGATGATGTCCTTCTTTCCTGCGAGAGTGGGCCAGCCTGCGGATGTTGTGGTCTGATCTCTTTCCAGTCTATGCAGTTATAACTAACTGCATAGACTTCTGGGATGCTCTTGACTGCTGTGTTTGTAATCCAGACTGCTGCTGAATTAATCTGGAGCTCTGCGCATGCTCCGGACTGGTTCAGCAGCAGTCTGGATGTTGGAAATGCTGCGAAAGTCAGTGACTTTTGTCCTCCTTTTTTAATGTTTTTTTTTTCTTTTTTTTTTACAGCTGGGGTCTGTCTTCTTTATTTTACAGTTTGGGGGGGGGGGGGCTGCAGTCCAATACCACGGGTCGCCCCTGGGTAGTATGACTAAACCGTCTCAAGGCTTATTAGAACGACTTAGTACAGGATCCTTGTATACATGCAATGTACTCTAGAGCTTAACATCACAAACCAGCCACAGTTAAAAGGTTTTAAAATATTTAATAATAAATAATTAAAACCACAAGACAATACTTTCTATATACAGTGCTAATCAAAAGTTCAGAGATCACACGGGAATACTTAAAATAATTCTGTAGTACAGTTTTGACATCACAGAAAAACTTAGTCTAATATTTCTAGTTCTATCTATCTCTAAAAGAAAACATACGTCTAATAACTTGCATAAGACAACAGACGGAGTGCTGATGAGTTGCATGGTCAAGACAAAAATGCTTAATGCCTTCCGATTCTCTGTTTAAATTGCTATTGCAGTTCTGATAAACATTACATCACTTTTTACACTTGGAGTTCCCAGGCTACACATTAACTGCATTTACATTCTTAACATCTCCCTTTTCTTATGTTGCAGCTGGTCAGGAACAGAGCAATAAAAATACATTTGCATGCTTAAATCTAGCAATGTAACTCTTTGTTAAAACAATAGAAAGAATTTCTTCATCTAGACTTTTCGGCACCACTGTCTACTTCAAAGGGTCACCACATTATTTACTTTGGTCAGTAGAGTGCACTGTTGTCAAATTTATTCCCAGTTCCACATGTAACAGTATTTCTTTGCATTTAACACAAGCCTGTAGTTTACATTCATATTTACAAATGAAAGAATTATCTGCACAGTTCTATCTGGCTAGGCTGGCAGCCTTCACACTTCTCTACCAGTCTTCACAGCTCCAACCTCTGCCAGGTCACAGAAAAGCTAAGTTGAAGAATGCTCCTGTGGATAACAATGGCTTGTTTGGTGGTACTGCTGCTTATTTGTTTAGGTTCTTGCAGGAGAAGGACAAGGAGTTACAGGACTTGAAAACATTTTTGTTTCATCTTTGCCTAAGATCCAAAGGAACTATCCCCCCAAGCCAGCTTTTGTTAGAATACAGGCCCGTCCTCCTCCAAAAAGTAAAAAAAAAAAAAAAAAATACTGGAAGGAGGGTTCCTCCAGCTAAAACCACTCAGATTTGTACTCAAAGCCGTACTTTCCTGATAAGCTAGGTAGTCTCTGACTCGCGCTCCTTCCAGCCTCATTCCTTTCTCACTTATCTTTCTGTCTCTTCCAGTTTGGTCAAGCATAACCCAAGGCTTCTGGGTTCTTTCTGTAATTCAACAAGGGTAGTCCACATTTTTGAACTCCCTTCCTCTCTTCATGGGCATTCCTCAACCACCTCAGGAGCAATTGTATTTATTCTCCGAGGTGCTTAAAGAACGGTTACAGCTGGGAACTACTCAAGAGGTTCCAGAGGCCCAAAAGGAAGAAGGGTTTTATTTCAGAATGTTTCTGGTATCCAGAAGGGAGGGTCGTTAGAGACACATTTTGTATCTTTTACATCTAAATAGCTTTCTGAAGGTTCCTTCCTTTAGCATGTTATGTCTTCAAATTTTTTCCCATTACTTCTTCCTCTGGCTTTCATGGCTTCTCTGGATATCAATGATGCCTACCTTTACATACCTATGGATCCTGTTCTCAGGAAATTTTTGTTTCTCTGCTTTCTGGCATTTTCAGTTTTCTGCTTTTCCCTTTGGCCTCTCAACTCACCCAAGGGTATTTACCAGATGTGTAGCTCCTGTGATGGATGCCATCCAAGTATTCCCTTACTTGGATGATCTCCTGTTTCTAGCATCTCAAGAGACCTTACTGCAAAGTCTTCACTTTGCCGTTGCTGTTTTGCAGAGTCTGGGGTTCACAATAAAATTTAAAAAAATCCTCTCCAGCACATTCTCAAGATATTTTCCTGGGTGCATGATTCGACCGGTGCCTATGTTGGCATCCCTGCCTCTGCCAAAGGACTTAACTCTTATTTCCTTCTTTCAAAATCTTCTTCCTCTGACACAGCCAGAGTGTTTTTGAGACTTCTGGCATTTATGGCATCCAGCATCCTTTGTTACCTTTAGCCAAACACCACATAAGGAAATTTCAGTGGTTCCTGAAATCAGTCTGGTAACAACATGCACATCCCCTACAAGTTACAGATGTTCTTCATGTTTCACTGTTGCAGTCATCATATTTAGGATATCCTTGCCAGGTTATCCCTCGGCTGGTCCGAATACCAGAGTCTTAGTATTTCTGCGTAGGTTGCTGTCGCTTCATGACTGACGTCAGGTCATTAGTAGTATAAAGTAAGGCAGCCGATGCCATTACACCAGTCTTTCTGGCCGCGGAGCCCAAAGCAGAAGCAGTTCGCACGAGTGTCAGTCTGCCACTACCGGAGTTTCATCTTCCGAATTGAAACTGAAGTTTTCTAAAGCTAAGTACCCCATTGGGAATCCTTTTTTTCCTTGCACTAACAGATATCGAAAAAAGTTGACAATTGTTTCACTTGTGGAAAGCAAATACCACACCAAGACTTTCATTCTTACTGAGTCACTTGCTTGGGCCCAGACCACGACGTCCCTTGCTGTTGGTTTTGTGCTTTGTTCATTGCCAGAACTATACATTGTTGGGCCCTTTATTGTAGCTAGATATTTTTGCTTACAGTCCTCGAATTCTGATATGGCTTCGGTAAGCCATCCAACAGCAGATCTTACGAAAAAACATAAGGATAAAGACAGACCACACAGGTCCAAACCTACCGTCGACGCTTCCGTTAAGCTAGTCGTAAGTTCTCTGATCCTCAGAGAGTTGCTTTTTCAGCCACTGATGCCCGCTTCTGTGGATTTGCAGGCTGCTACAGAGACCCTTTTGGAGTCCGGTATGCCACAAAATTCTTAGACTAAGGATCCTGTGGATCTCTCTCCCTTGGATGGGTTTGGAATCGCAGAATAGGCACTGGTTTCCGAGGAAGTACTTCGCACTACCAATTCTCAACACAAACCGACTTTCATGTCTACCGTTCTTTCGAAAACTATCAAGTTTCTAAGGCCCAGGGTATGAACCACACCCAAGAAACCGATGACCCAATCTCAGGCACCTGCTTCCTTGCCTCAGTCTCAAATGCTTAAAATGGCAGAAGACCTTATGCTGATCAGGGGAAGCCAAGCTACCCCTTCCAAAAGTGAGATCTGTCCCCAGTAGTCTTGTCTGAACAGGAGTCTGACTCTATCTAAATATGAAGACCTGCAACCCCCTCTCTGCTTATGAGGATTCTGATGCAGAGGACTCCATCCCTTCACACACACACACACACCCCCCCCCCCCCGAGTACTTTTCCTTTGGGGAAACCCTTCATATACCTTAAGGGAGCATTTTCAATGGGAATGTCAGGACTACTCAGTCTAAAAAGAGATTCTGGGAATTCTTAGATCTTCCACAGCACAGACCCTTGGCCATTCCCCCAGTCCTGGATGATGTGGATGATGTTTTCCTGGAATCCAGTTTAACTCCTGACACCCTACCTCCTGTACCCAGAAAACCTGACTGGTATTAGAGTCCCTGACTCGCACATTCCTTTTTAAAAATCTTACTGCTGACCCTGAGGTAATCACTCAAGGGCCTAAAGGAATTAAAGCAACCTCTGCTAAGAATCCCACCCCCTCGATAGGGATTCCTGAGCACTAGACAGATGGAGTAAAAAAGTATACTCTTGCTATCAGAGCACAAAATTGCCAGTTCCATATGCTAAAATTTCAGCAACATACCATGGATTTCTCAAACAGTGTCTTACTTTCCTGCTTGTGCAGCATCCAAAGAGTTACAAGAGTTAATGCATTCTGTAAGTCATGTTACTAAGCACACTTTGCACTGTGGCTTTGACGCTCTAGAAGTTTCTTGCAGGGCAGCGGTCACTGGTTCTGTCCTTAGAAGGCATGCACGGCTTAAGGAACAGCCCTTCCCAAATCATCTTAAATCTAAATAGTTGGATGCACCCTTGCACAAAGACAACTTGTATGGCACCAAGGCAGAGGAGGTCTTAAAAAAATATGGAAGAAAAAGCTAAATCTGTGCAGACAGTTGAGGATTTCTTACAAGTCCAGCCACCCAGGTTCAGCAGGCATTGCCTCTCCAAGCACTGGTCCTTTCCTGCTCTCTCACTAGGTCAGTTCAGCCCACACTCTGTGGAAGCAGACCCCTCCCCAGACAGCAACCACAGGGAATGCGCAGACATCAGAAGTGGAATTCCTCCACTTCAAAAACGGAGTTCTAAGCCACCCTCTCATGGTAAGAACTCACAATGACTCTCCTCCCCCATCCCCTCCCTCTGTCCACCTTCACTTACCCCTAGGAGGAAAACACACTTTTTTTCACGCAAGCACCTGGGCCACCATTACCAACTACCACTGGGTCCTCTGCATAGTATCTGAAGGATACAAATTTTCTTTCTACACCCTTCCATCTCCAAAAGGGTTTTGCTCTCAATGAGGGCAATAGAGCACATTCCTGCAGAACAAAAAGGCCAAGGTTTTTATTCCAGACTTTTTCTGGTACCTTAGAAAGAGGGCACCTGTCACACCATACTTGAGCAATCATCTGTGCACTTCCCTTTGGCTTATCTACTGCTCCCATAGTTTTCACAAAATGTCCATCTCTGGCCATTGCCTTTTGCAGACAAAGGAATATCCAAATTTACCCCTATTTAGATGACGCCTAATTCAGGCAGACAGGAAAAGCTGCTCAAGCACATGGCTTTTGTAAAGTCCCTACTGACCTCCCCAGGGTACACTGTCTACAAAAAGAAATCCAAACAAGTACCCACCCAAAGGATTATATTCCTGGGAGTGACCCTGGACGCAACATCCCAGAAAACACCAGAAAAGCTAACTTACCTGACAGCCTGTCAACTAGCCACCAGACCTAAGTTATCAGCAAAGAAAATCCTGCAAGCTCTAGGGTTCATGGCATCTTGCATTCTACTCATTCCATATGCCAGACTGCATTGAGGAAACTTAAATGGTACCTAAAAAGTCTTTGGTGTCAGCACACTCAAGACCTGGAAACTCTTATACCCATGACACCTTGCCTCAGGAAAGAATTGTGGGCAACAGCATGCTCCCTCAACAAGGGACGACCTTTCTCACCACCCCCTGCTGCCCAGACCCTCATCACAGATGCATCAGACTATACCTGGGGGTGCACACCTGGACAGCAGGTGCGTACAGGGCCAATGGAGCCCACAGCAAATCCATCTGCACATCCACCAATGAGAGATGTTGGCTGTCCAGCACGCATTGACAGCTTTCAGGCCCCTTCTCTCCCCAGGACCTCTCCTGATCAAAACAGTCAACACCACTGTGATGTGGTATATCCACAAGCAGGGAGGGACTCTCTCTTACCCTCTATGCAGGCTGGCCATGACCCTTTGGCACACAGCCTCTGCCATGCAACTCCATCTATTAGCACAATTCCTACCAGGTTCTCCAAACTCTCTGGCAGACAACGTAAGCAGAAATCTACTGAACCCACACAAGTGGCAGCTAGACAAAAGAACCTTCACCCTAATAACTCAGAAATGGGGCACCCCGAAGGTCAACCTTTTTGCCTCCCACACCAACCATCAGCTCAGCAAGTTCTGCACCAGGGAGCATCACTGCATGGCTTAGAAAGGGGATGCCCTGTCCTTCCCCTGGATCAACTTAACGGTCTATGCCTTTCCTATGGGTCAGTTTATCGGTCTATGCCTTTCCTCCACTACCTCCCATCCCCAGGGTACTGCTCAAAATAAGGGAGGAAAAATAAGGACAATTCGTATTGCTCCAGACTGGCCTTTCCAGCACTGGTACTCACTGCTGCGCAGCCTGTCCCCACTGCCACCATGGCATCTCACTCAGACCCCTACCCTCCTGACCCAGAGGGAAGGAGAATTCATGCATTCCAAGTTGCAGACCCTCATTTTGGCAGCTTGACTTATTCCCTAACCACTGATCAATTTGCCAACCTCAGTAAACGGGTTCTAGATGTTGTATGTGAGGCCAGACGCCCTAGCACTAGAAAGCCTTATGCTGACAAATGGAAAAGGTTCTGTACCTGGATTCAGGCTAAGGGAACCGATGTAGCACAGCCCTCCCTCCCTGTTATTCTGGATTAATTAGCTGACTTTGCTACACAGTGGTCTCTCATTCTCTGCTCATTTCCCCACTGAGCAACCCCTTTTCTCACTCGCTGATCAAACAATTTCTGAGAGGGGCTAGCAACTTGAGGCCACCCAGAAGAGCACCTACCCCAGCTTGGGACCTTGACTTTGTGTTGGAAAAGCTCACCCCCCCCCCTTCGACCCAGCATCTTCAGCAGAGTTAAAATTTTTCCTGGAAGACCGCTTTTCTTCTGGCCATAACTTCAGCCAGAAGGGTCTCCGAGCTACAAGCACTCATGGCAGTGGAGCCCTTCATCGTCTTCCATGTTGACAGGGTTTCCCTCGGGACTAACCAATCCTTCATGCCAAAGTAGTGTCCAGTGTGGCTCTCAACCAATCCATTCATCTGCCCACCTTTTTCCCTAACCCACAGAACAAGGGGGGAAAGGATCCTGCACTCTCTCTAGATGTACGCACACATCTCAGATTCTATCTAGACAGGACTAAATCATTCAGAACGTCTGATCAATTGCTGGTTAGCTTTGCTGCAGGGGCAGAGGCTAAAACAATCTCCAAACAATTTCCAAATGGATAGCACACTGCATCCATTTCTGTTACAAGCAATGTGGAAAGTCTCCCCCAAGGGGGTCAGGACTCAATCCACCAGAGCAGCTTCCACCTCTGCAGCTTTCCTCAGAGGAGTGTCCCCACCAGGGCCATCCCGGAGGCTGCCACCTGGCAGGCTTTGCCACTGCAGTCTTGCAGGGCATTCTAGACAGCCCCCTAGTCGTCTTGACTGCCTCCACCCTTTTCCTCAGCTTTGGGAATCAACCCAAATGTGATGACTGCAACAGTGAAACATGAAGAACATAGTACAGTTGTGTACACTTAAAATAAATGTAGATGTTAGAGTGTATTCACTGTTGCAGTCCTGGCTGCTCTCCCTCTTCTCTTTTTCTCTCTCTCTCTCCTTACAAGGGACATTTTGATATTTACTTTCTACTGTTGGGATTCTTCTACCTCCACTTGGGAGCTCCTTTCAGGGCAAGAAAAATTGATGTAATGGCATCTGCTGCCTTACTTTATACTACTGATGACCTGATGTCAGTCCTGAAGTGACCGCAACTGACGCAGAAATACTAAGCATCTGGTATTCGGGCTGGCTGAGGGCTACCCTGGGAGGGATAAACCCAAATGTGATGACTGCAACCGTGATTACTCTCTTAACATCTACATTTATGGTAAGTGTACACAACTGTACTTTCTCCTCTTCCTTGTCTAAAGAGGGAACTTTTCTGGTGGATTCAGCAATTGTATTTGAATCCAGGCCCTCCCTTCCATCCCTCACTTTCATCTCGAGTACTGTTCATAGATGCTTCAGGCATAGGTTGGAGAAGCAGCCTTTGGCACTATGAAACTACAGGCTGGTCTCCTTTTCAGCAAAAGGAGCACATCAGCATCAGAGACAAGAGTGCTTCTGTCGGCCCTTCAAGCTTTTCATCCTCTTTCTCCCCAGGGCCACTGTTTACAACACCACAGTCCTGTGGTGCATAAACAAACTGGGTGGGGGGTCTTACCTTATTTGCATTCTAGGTCTTTTGGTTTGGGAACTTGCAGAACAGTATCATGTGACTCTATAGACAGTCTCTATTCCCTCAGGTCAAACTATGTAGCAGACACTCTGAGCAGGTCCTTGACTCAGTCCCACGATTGGATGCTTCACAACGATTTGTTTCTGGACATTGTCCACAAATGGGGTACTTCTCAAATAGTTCTAGTTGTCTCCCCTCTGAACAGACAACTTCCTCAATTTTGTGCCAGAGTCTCAGGTCCTCTGGTTTGGAAGGTGGACTCGCCTTCATTTTTTGGAAGGGGATGTTTTATATGCACTCCCCCCATCCTCTCATTCCAAACGTTCTGTTCAGGATTCTTAAGGACAAATCCAAAATCTTGCTGGCGACTCCCTTTTCACCAAGACAGCATTGGTTCCTCTTCTGCATTTAGCCAAGGGCAGTCATCGCAAGTTACTTGCACAAGACAAAGGATCTCTAAGCCTTCCCCACGTGTCCACACTTTGTCTGATCTGTGGGTGATAGGATTTTGTTTCCTTACAGATGCCTTTTCTCTGGGGTTGTGCTTAGGGTTCTGCAGGAGTACGGGAAACCCCAATACTAGGACATCCTACTTATCCAAATAGAAGTGGTTTTCTGTCTGGTGTATTACATGTGTCCTGGATCCACTTTCTGGATGTTACTGTGGTTTTGTGTGAATTGCTCAATGCTGGGTTGGCGTACTCCATTAAGTCCCACTTATCTGCTGTCTCTGCTTGTCTACCTTTATCTCCTCCTCTAGCTTCTAGGTTTGAGGCAAAACAATTTCTTAAAGGTATCCTTCCCATTAGACCTCCCAGGAAGCCTGTTCCTCCTTTATGGGATTTTAATTTTGTTTTGGCGAAACTGACTTGGGCTATGTTTGAGATTATAGGTTCATAGGTTCATACTAGGCTATCTGCCCAAGGGCATTTATAAGCCTAGCCCATAGTTATTTGGCTTTCGCCACCCCTTTAGTTTGAATAAAACTATGCCTATTATTTTGCTGTGCCTCTGTCAAGCAGTGACACTGAAGTAATCCCTGGGGTATATCTGCGATCCCCCATCCATTGGTCAAGATTCCTCTTGAACAAGGCCAGCGAGGTGCTCTGCCTCACATGTACCGGGATTTTGTTCCACAGCATAGGGAGTCTCTGGGTGATGAATCTGTCCCTCCAGCATGTTCTATTAATAACCGTGTCAAGGTTTAAGTCTCCCGCCCTTGTGGTTCTGAGGGATCTAGATTTTTGAGGTGAAGCATATTCATCAAATCAGGGTTTGACATGGCCTTATATGTCAGGCACAGGTCACCTCTGAGCAAGCGGTATGAGACTGAATAGAGCTGGAGTTCTTTCAGTCGGGCAGCATAAGACATATTTTTGAGACCCTTTATCCTTTTGGTGAGGAACTTTTGGGGCCTTTCCAGCTGCTGCAGGTGTCTGGTCAGATACATTCCGAATGGGGCATTGTACTCAATCATAGGTCTAATGAGTGATGAGTACAGGGGGGCGATGACCTCCCTTGATCTAGATGTGAATCCCTTCATGATCAGGTGGGCAATGTAGAAGGTTTTCCTAACTACTTTAGCAACATGAGTGTCAAACGAAAGGTTACTGTCAACCTGGGTCCCCAGATCCCTGATAACTTCTTCTGTGCTCAGTGGATTGCCACCTATATGGTAGCTAGGGGTAGCCTTGTTTTTCCCGAAGGGTATGACTATGCATTTCTTGGCATTTAACTTCAGGCCATGGCTCTGGCACCAGTTATCCGTTTCTGTGAGGCCCTTCTGAAGGATATCCGTGTCAGATGTGTTTTCGACTATGGCGCCCAGTTTGCAGTCATCTGCAAACTTTGTCAGCCATAACCCTCCTGTGTTTGCTTGTACTTCAGAAAAGTAGATGCCGAACAAGAGTGGACCCAGGACTGAGCCCTACGGAACACCACTTGTGACAGGCTTTGAGTCTGACATGGCTCCAGCAACTCTGACCCTGTGGGTTCTGTCACTTAGCCAGTTTGCAACCCATCTTGTGATGTATGGGTTTACATTCAAGCTGATGAGTTTTTTGATGATACCTGAGTGGGGTATTGTGTCGAAGGCCTTTGCCAGGTCAAGGTAGGCTGTATGGACTGCCTTTCCCTCATCAATGGCCTTGGTGACTGTCTCGAAAAAGTCAACCAAGTTTAAAAGGCATGATCTGCCTTTGACAAAGCCAAACTGGGTTGGATCCAAAGTCTGCAAGTTCCCTATGTCTTTATTTGAGTTCCATTATGATCCTCTCCATGACTTTGCAGATAAGGCTTGTCAAGCTAATGGGACAGTAATTTCCAGGGTCGGTGGAGGCACCACCCTTGTGAAGTGGGACCACAGTCGCCGTGCGCCACTCCTTGGGTACGTATCCTGAGGTGAGGCTAAGATTAAACAGCTGTCCTAACTGCGGGTTTAATTCCTCATTGAGTTCATGGAGCACACAGCCGGGGACACCATCCGGTCCCATGGATGCTGTGTTTTTTGCTTTGGAGAGAGCAGTTCTCACCTGGGCGTTGGAGATGTTTGGGGGGCTACAATCCTCTGGTATAGATGTCTCTCCTTTTGGGGGAGAGGGGGGGGAGAAGTTTGTACTGAACCTGTCAGCCAGTATGTTGGCAATGTGTGTAGGTTCAGTAATCTTCACATCATTTTGAACTAATTCTGAGCATATCTGGGAGTTTCCTCCTAGGTTTCTAACATAGCTAAAGAAGGCCTTATGATTGTCTTTTGAATCCTTGGTGATTTTTCTCTCAAAATTTGCCTTGGATGATTTTATGAGAGCTCTTAGTTTTTTACTTATAATGATCAAGGGTGTCTTACCTTTCAAGGATTTTGCTCTATCTTGTAGTAGCTTCCTCCTTTTGTTGTAGAGCTTGTTTATGGCTGGGGTCCACCAGACTGGACGCTTGCCTTTGGTACAAAGAGTCTTAGTTTTGTTTGGGATTGCCTTAACCATGCAGTCCTGTAGGTGCTGGTAGAAGGCATTTGTAAGTGATTCAGTGGTTTGAGTAATGTTTACCACTGGCTCAGGGGCCTTAAAGGAGACCACACTAGTTTTTAGAAGTGTGAAGTCGGCTTTTGAGAAGTTTTTCACTGTGGTCTTTTTTGTTGCAGGTGGTGGTGGGATGAGGACCTCCAGCGAGATTAGTTTATGATCTGATCTCACCAGTGAGGGGTATACTTCCGGTGTTGAACATTGTGATCCCATGTTTGTGATGATGAGATAAAGTATGTTTTCTCCTCTTGTGGGGATGGTGACTAGTTGTTCCATGGCATTTGAGTTTATGAACTCCAGG
Organism: Protopterus annectens; assembly: GCF_019279795.1. Lineage (NCBI taxonomy): Eukaryota > Metazoa > Chordata > Ceratodontiformes > Protopteridae > Protopterus > Protopterus annectens. Next base: position 698,616,618 of record NC_056727.1, on the reverse strand, counting down.
AACCTTTGGGCTAGAGTGTTTGGGCTTGCGTAGTGTTCCCAGTCTATATTAGGGTAGTTGAAGTCACCTAGTATGATGGTGTTTGGAAATACATTTATCCCCTCCATTGTTTTCAGGAAGGCCATGTGAGGTTCCTGAGTTTGAGAGGGTGGCCTGTAACATGCTACAAATTGCAGAGCAGTCTTGCCTATGGTTAATTGCACCTGGATGGTCTCCGATGCATCGTGCGTTGCCACCAACCTTGAGGTGTGGGTGTCCTTTATGAATATGGACACCCCCCCTCCTTTCTTGGTGTTGTCCGGATTTTGGGGCCGGAACGCATGATATGAGGTGAAACCTGCTAGTGCTGGGGTGCTCTCAGGAGCCTTGAACCAGGTTTCTGTCACAGCACAGACATCGATGTTCTCCATACTGAGAAGGGCCTCGAGTGCGTGCATCTTGAGATTGAGACTTCTGGCATTGAGCAGCATTACCCTTAGTTTTTTTTTACTTTTTTGTGTTCTAGGGTGGTAGGTTTAGAATTTGAGCCTTGCCTAAAAAAGGCACTATGGGGGTGGCAAGAGCCTTTGCCAATATCCGAAAGCCTAGGGGTGACAGGTGCAAGCCGTCCCTTGCGAAGCAGCGTGGCTTGTCCAGCATGTCATCCCAGGCAGACAGACATTGGATCCCCTTTGAATGACACCAGAATTTAAGCCAATTATTAAAGCTGATCATCTTATCACTGTATTGTGGCATCATTCTAGGTGAAGGTAGGATACTGCTCAAGGTCAGGGTCATACCTGCCTGGGCTACATAATCAGAGAGCTCCTCAATGTCTCTTTTCATGTAGTCCAAGGAGGTACGTCTCAGGTCGTTGACACCAGCGTGGACAATGACTGAGTCGTACTTGTACCTGCTGTTGAGAGACCTGAGTGCTTGTGTTATGTGGCGGATTCTAGCGCCCGACAGGCAGCTTACTGTGACCTTCTCCTTACTCAGTCTGGTGAGCGGGACGTCAGTGTGTCTGACTATGGAGTCACCTATGACAAGTATGTTTGGTGTTGTATTTGGCCTTAAGGGCAGTGACTGCTTTGCACACTGATTTTGTTGTGTGTGTTTGTGTGGTGTATTGAGTTTGCAGTTGCTTGGGTGTCTGCTTTGGAGGCGTCTGCTGTTCAGGTAAATTTTTACTCAGAGCCTCCGAGTATGTCTTAGTGTGTTTGTGTTTGATTCAGTGGTGTGGTTGAGTTATGTGAGACTGGTATTGTGGTGTGTGTAGTTGCCTTCTCCTCCTGCCTGGCCTTGCCAGTCCTGAGTTGAGAGAGCTCAGCCTCCAGTCTGGCTAAATAGCTGCATCTCTCAAGTGTTAGTGTTACATGGGAGGAGGAGATGGTTGTCCGTGTACATGAGGCAATTGTAACTTTGTCTCAGAATTCCCAGATTCACCAAATGGGCAGGAGAGGACACCAGCATCTGACCCTTCGACATGCTAGAAAGAATTATGAGTTGGTATGAGACAGAAAAGTAGTGGGCTTAGCAGGGAAGTGGGCACTCCTGGGGGGTTTTGCTAGTGAGAGATTTGTATAATATAGGAGTGCTTGACCTGCAAAGAGAATGCTTATAAGACAAGGGATATGCTTATAAGACAAGTGCTGAGCTTTTTGAGAAGAAAAAGCTATTTGGAACAGTGCTGCACTTTTTAGTGTAGATGTAAACTGTTTAGGTTCCTAACAGAGCAGTTCTAAGGGAAAAATTGAAGAACAGACTTTCTGGAGCCAGAAAGAGTTTAACCTTGTTTAACTGGCGCTGCCCGATGCTGCTCTAGTGGCAACTCCGCTTAAATCGCTAAAGCACGTTAAAGCGTGCTTGATGGCAGGGGCTGGAAAGAAGCAGGAATAGACCCAAAAGGGAAAATAAAACTACAGTTTCAAGTCAGTAACCACCTCTACGGGGCAGGGAAGCTGCTCAATGTTAGTCACTGCCACTGACTAACAGAGAGACCCTCCTTCAGCCCAAGCAAAAATGGCCTCACAGAAACTTTCAAACAGTTCAGGAACAGCAAGCCTGTAACTGAACTTTTTTAACTCTCAGAAAAGTGGGAAAAAGCAAGATTTTTTTTTTTTTGTTTTTGTTTTTTACAGAGATAGCAGAGGTTCACAAGTAATATCAAGTTATAACAGTGCAGTAAATGACCCCACACAAGAGTGCTAGGTCAAGGACAGAAAATATGCAAGTTTTAAGTTAAAAACGATTTAAAATTAAGTGCAAACAGGAAATTCAGCAAACAGCTTTTGGTTGTGCTCTAAATACAGCTACTAATACAGAAATCAAGTTTAACAAGCCAGAAAATGCTCAAGCTAGGCAGCTATGCAGAAAAACTTAGCAAATAAACAGAGAAAAAAATACTTAAAATCTCAAAAGTGGCTCCGTTCTTCTCTCAGCGTTTTTTCCTCTTGGAGGGTGCTTCACCAACAGCCAACAAGCCTGAAAAGACGCTCAAACCACGAGGCAACTAGGTTTTAAGAGAGGAAGATGGAGTTATGGAAATGACCCCTAGTGGCCAATAAAACTACAGTTTCAAGTCAGTAACCACCTCTACGGGGGGCAGGGAAGCTGCTCAATGTTAGTCCCTGCCACTGATGAACAGAGAGACCCTCCCTCAGCCCAAGCAAAAATGGCCTCACAAACTTTCAAACAGTTCAGGAACAGCAAGCCTGTAATTGAACTTTTTTAACTCTCAGAAAAGCAACACTGTTACTGGAAGACCGTTGTTAACCTTTACTTCAGCCAGATGGATGTCCTCCTTTTTCTTGGTTTTTCTTAAGGGTAGAGTGTCCTTGCGTACTAATTCTTTTATGTGGTGAATGAGTTGTCACTTAATCTATTCATTTGCCCACTTTTTCCCTTCTCCACAATCTGCTAGTAAGAAGGTACTACATACTTTAGATGTGCACAAACAACTCTGATTTTATTTGTATAAGACCATGGCTGTCAGGAAATCTGATGAGCTTTTTGTTTCTTTTCATCCAAGGTCTTTGAGATTGGCTGTTTCTAAGCAGTTTCTTCTTGGATTTCTACAGCTATTTCCTTTTCATGGTAAGACCCTTCCTTGTTCTCTTAAGGCTCATTCTGCTAGTGCTCTGGCTTCTGCTGGTGCTTTTTCCAAGGGTTTGGACACTAACTCCATTCTTGAGGCAGCAATCTGGACTTCTGTGCATACTTCAGCCTGCCACTACAAGTTGGATGGAATATCCAGAGCTAGAGCTGTGCCATTCTTCATGGCTTTATAGAGAGCTCTGCTGCTCCTTCCTCTCAAGATTCTTCCTGAGCATTGGCAGTCTCCCTCATGTTAAGAATACTGTAACAGTAGAATAGAAGTACATTGTACAGTTGTGTAAAATCTTACCGTAACAATAGATGTCTTTCTCTTCACTGTTGTAGTATTCAATTCCTCCCACCTACCCCCTGGTTCTTTTCTGTTATGAATGTATTGTTTACCTCCTTTTTCTTAGACTGTGGTTCCTACAGGGCATCAAGTTCTGTGGGTGGTACATCTGTAAGTTGCTTTTATGCCCTACATATGCAAGGAGCGTACATGCTGCATATGGCATATCTTGGGTAGTAAAAGGCTTTGGTATACTGGTGGGATGTCTGGCCACCCTTGACAGGAGATTCCTCATGTTAAGAGTACTGCAACATTGACAACGACATCGGTTATGTTAAGATTTTACACAACTGTACTGTCTTTGCATTGAATATACAGACATTTCCAGTACTGACACCCATCTTGCAAGGACCATTTGAATTCCCCCCTCTTATTGTATCTGACCACTTCAGTTTAAGTGCCAGTACACCGTGCAGCTTAACCTCTTTAGAGACCTTTGGCTGTCCTACTTATTGAGCAGCAGATTGGAGATGCAAGGTCTAATGCAGAATTCCTCAGTGATGTCTGTACATAAGCTCTTCTTTTTTTTTGGATTTTCCATCTCTAACATTTGAAAGGAAGCATAAATGTAAGAGGAAGCACATTGACTCTTCTGCTGAGTGTCCCACACCAGTCATTACAGATGAGGCTGAAGAATTAATTTTTCCATTACCTTCCCTGAGAGCCTTAAGCTTGCTGAAGTCTAAGAAATTATGTGGAGGGAGGTGACTCGCAGACCTTGCATTTCATTCCTGCAGAGAATGCTGTGGAAGGGTCTTTTTCCCCTCCAAACTTTATCAAATTTTCACATATGACAAAGGCAATCTTGCATTTATATAAATGAAAAACCTACAAAAATGATACTTCAGTTGCAAACAGTTTCTATCACAGACACCATTGAAACAACTGTAGTTGCAGATATTATACTTATAAGTTATCCAGTCATTGTCAGTTAAGCATTGTATGGCTCATTCAAATCCCCCTTTTAAACCTCGGTTACTGTATTCACTACTTCTAATACAGTTGGTTTAGACTTTTAGTTCCATTTTCTAGTAATTGCATTTTTGGCAGCCACCATAATTTGACTCTGCAAGGTGGTATTATGTCTAGGCAGTCCCAGTTCTGTAGCATAACTCAGTCTCCCCAGTCGGTCCAATCCGCTCACCCAGCATCACTGACAGAGTAGTTTGCAGGGAATCCTTAGTCTGCCAGCTCACTGCACTCTCAAATATCATGTTCCCAGCCACCACTTTCTTGCCTGTCACACTTCCAGCATTTGCTATTGACCAGAGGAAAAACTCTTGGGAGTCTTCTTGGGGTATAAAAATACCCATGTGAACACTTTCAGGCAAAGATACTAAATCATCTAGACTGTCTTTGTAAATTTCCTATCCAGTCTCTTCCCAATCCTAAGCTCCTCTGATTTTTATAATTATCATGCAGTATTTTACACTCTTTACTAATTATTCCTTTTTTTAATGGCGACTTCTGTTTTAGGTTCTATTAAGCATTCCCAGTGCTGGTCCATTTACTAACCCCCCCTATTTCTTGCTCTTTGCCTGTATTCTTGATATCAATCCTTCATAGGGAAAGCACTGTAGAAGGGTCTTTTAGTTCACTTAGCAATCTTTGGTGAGCCCTCCTTAAGTGGGCAAACTAAATGACCACTAGTAATGCATTAGAATAGTGGTACCGGTCTTGAGAAAACATGATGGGATTCTCTTGCCCCCCCCCCCCCAAAGGATAGGAGTTTTTGGTCCGAGACCTGTAAGGCAGATAGGACAACTGTAGTAATAGCTTTTAAGAAGAGTCCTAACTCCTTTGAATCTAGCAGTATATCCCCCCTGGTAGTCTGATAATCTTGGAGCGTCCAGGTGAGTTTTTGCATTCTCTTAATCCTCTAAGGGGGCCGTAAACTGTTTATTTCTTATAAGATCCGTCATGTCTGGTGGGTGAACTGGACCAGTTGCCTGGTGGATCATTACAACAGAAATGATGGTCCCAGCCAGTAGCTGTTAAGGGTCACTTAGAGCTCTACATGAGGATTCCGCCTAAACTGCAAGATCTAGTATTGGGATGCATCAGTTTGCTTGGGTCCAACCTACAGATTTATCTGAGGAGATGCACACCATTCAAGAACCTGCCTTTCTAGGATCTCTGCCTTTTCATCTCTGAAGCAGAAGTACATCTGGAGAAATCTGGAGAACATGGAGGAAGAGGACAAACTCATCTTCCACTGTTCGCAATTACGTTCCAGCCTCCAAAATTTCCTTTTAGTGAATTTAGAGGGGCCTATGCTAAATTTGTTAAGTATTAGTAGTCCCAGAAATCTGTAAAGTGCTGTAATTTCCAGAGTAACTACCAGAAACAGAAAGAAGAAAAAGCTGTAACAGCAGGATAAGCATATTCCATCCTTGGGAGACTGGTGAAATCCGTCAGAATTTGTCTATTTTTTTTCCCCCCCTCTGGGAGCAGTCAGGGGTTGTCTAACTATCCTTCACCAAGGAAATATTTGGGTAAGGGCATTTAGTATACAGATTTTATGTAGTAACTTTTCACACTCCCATGTCCACAATCATTGTGGTTGCCCAGCAACCATCCTATTAAAAAGCTGAGGCAGGAAGAGAAGTTCTTAACCTTCTAGCAAAAAGTGATATTCAGTGGTTCTCATCAAACCAGAAAGGGGTAGGGTTTTAACTAGTTCAAACACTGACTGGAAACTGTGACCTAACCTCACCCAGCACAAACATATTTGGCTTTTCACAGCTGGATAAACCACCACCATAGTAGACGCACACAGAGAAACTACCCTTGATTGGATTCTAAATTACAAATAAACCAGGTGCCATGGAGGTTCCTCACCAGGAGAATCCAGGGCCTCAAAAATCTACCATACACTGGCTAAAAGCCTTATCCCTCTACTGTTTCTTACAGACTCCTCAGAGGTGACTTCTGGCATACATGGCGATCTCGGACCCTGCCTTGATGGAGCTGCTGCATATCCGCAAGTTTAGCTCCACTCAAGTAACCTGCACATACAACCTCCGTCTGGTCTGTGACATCAATAGGACTTGTTGGCGGGACAGATTTGTGTCCCAGAACCCCCCCCCCCCAATCTGTGGAATAGACTACCTTTCCACATCAAGCAGAGTACCTCTTTACCCCTTTTTAAGTGCAACATGGATAACTGGATGGGAAATAAGAAATAATCCCTGGGATTCCATCTGTGTCCCTGCTGTACAGGGGCATTGGGTGCTGATTTGTCTATACATGGGCAGAACTCTTTGCTAGGCAAATAGCCTAATAAATTCCAATGATCCTATAGCCCCCAGTGGCACCCTGTCACAGTATTGGTGACCACTTCCCTACATGTATGCTAAGGCAGAGACAAATATTCATAGACATGTAATCTACAAACAAGTTTGCAACAAAAAATTCAGCATAGAACAATTTAACTCAATCCTCTCTCAATACAAATAGAATCTGTTAAAACATAAACCCCAAGATGAGGCAATTGCACACTTCAACCTAATATTTCAAAAAATAGTAAATGAACAGGCACCTCTCAGGACTAAGCAAGTCAGGCCAAACCCTGCCCCATGGGTAACCTTAAAAACCAAAGATATAATGGCGAAGAAAAAAACATGCCTGGAAAGAATGGTCCAAAAACAAAAATCAAAGAGCCATAGAGGAGTATAGAACACTATGAAGCCTTATCAAAGGAACACATAACCATTGAAAAAAATCCTATTTCTTAACCTCCAAAACTCGCATCAAAATGATGCCACTCTCTTCTGGTCATCCATTAGTTACACCCAGGGCAAGCATCCACTCCCTTTGCTGTAGTTAACCTGGATAGCATTTAAGCTCTGTTTAACTACCACTTCGTTAACTCAATATTAGCAATCACTAAACAATACTCTGGCATATCATCTGCCAGCTCAGAAACCCATAATACTGTACAGCAATTCATGACCACGCCTGTCCCAACTGCAAAAAAAGATTGCTAAAACTAAAGCCCAACACCCTGGCAGCTAATGACCTTACAAGCAGAATATCTAAAAATTGCAGCCTTATCTGTAACATTTTCTGTCTCCATCCTAATCAGCAGATCCATTTGTGAAAACTGTTTCAACAGTCTAGGAAAATAAAATCATTCGTAATTCCCCTCCATAAAGGTGGCAACTCTAGAGACCTGACTGATCTGTAACGATCCTGTCACACCTATCCAGAATTCTGCAAAGGTGCATATACTCCCAACTAATCAAATTCCCCAGTGAGCATAGCTTACTTTCTCCCACACACTGGTTTTTGGCCAAATCACTGCCACATGACAGCTCCTCAGCTTTTACCCATACCATCAGTCAACATGAACAGTGGGGACCTTGTCTCCTCTATTTTTCTCGACTTGTCTAGCCTTTGACACAGTATTGCAACAAAAACTAATAAGTGAGATAGCATCTCTTGGTCTATAACATGGTTCCATAGTTGTCTGTGAAATAGTGAGCAAGCAGTTAAGTAAAAGCAAGATTAGTTCTTTCAATTTTCCTGCCAGTTAGTCTGCCCCCCCCCCCCCCCCCCAGGTTCATTACTTGGGCGTCTACTTTTAATATATCTGTCAACAAAATCCATACTGCTTCTCAACAAGCATCCCTTATTCAAAATGCAGATGCAACACTCATCTGCTCTGCACAGTCTTTACATACCCTGCAAGCTATCGCTGAACTGGCTTTCCTGGCCACAAAAACGTGCTTTACCAATGCAGACCTACTTCTCAACCCCAGAAAAGATAAAACTGATGTGCTTTACTCTCCAACGTCTCTTACAACAAATACACAAATTCTATATCCTCTCATGTGGCAACCAGATATGCTCAGAATTAGTCCAAAATGATACAAAAATCACTGAACCCACAGACATTGCCAACATACTGGCAGATAGGTTCAGTGCAAACTTCACCCCCCTCTCCCCCCCTAAAGGAGAGATAACTATCCCAGCCGAGTGTAGCCTCCCGGACATCTCAAATGCGCAGGTGAAAGCTGCTCTCTCTAAAGCTAAAAACACAGCATCAATGGGACCGGATGGTGTCCCCGGCTGTGTGCTACACGAGCTAAATGAGGAATTAAACCCGCACATAAGGCAGCTGTTTAATCTCAGCCTTACCACAGGATACGTGCCCAAGGAGTGGCGTACGGCAACTGTTGTCCCACTCCACAAAGGCGGCGCCTCTACGGACCCTGGTAATTACCGCCCCATAAGCTTAACAAGTCTAGTCTGCAAAGCTATGGAGAGGATCATAATGGAGCTCATAAACAAAGATATAGGACTTGCAGACATTGGACCCGACCCAGTTTGGCTTTGTCAAGGGAAGATCATGCCTTTTGAACTTGGTCGACTTCTTCGAAACAGTCACCAAGGCCATTGATGAGGGAAAGGCAGTCCATACAGCCTACCTTGACCTTGCAAAGGCTTTCGACACAATACCCCACTCGGGTATTGTAGAAAAACTTACCAGCTTAAATGTAAACCCATATGTCACAAGATGGGTTGCAAACTGGCTTAAGGCCAGAACCCACAGGGTTAGAGTTGCTGGTGCTGTCAGACTCCAAGCCGGTCACAAGTGGTGTCCCACAGGGCTCGGTCCTTGGCCCCCTATTGTTTGGCATCTACTTCTCAGAAGTACAGGCCAACATAGGAGGACTTTGGCTGACAAAGTTTGCAGACGACTGCAAACTGGGCGCCATAGTGGAAAGTGCATCAGACACTGATATCCTTCAGAAGGGACTCACGGAAACAGATAGCTGGTGCCAGAGCCATGGCCTGAAGTTAAACGCCAAAAAATGTATAGTCATACCCTTCGGGAAAAACAAGTTAACCCCAAGCTACCATATAGGTGGCAATCCACTAAGCACAGAAGAGGTTATCAGGGACCTGGGGACCCAGGTTGACAGTGGCCTTTCTTTTGACACTCACATTGCTAACGTGGTTAGAAAGACCTTCTACATTGCCCACCTGATCATGAAGGGATTCACATCCAGATCTAGTGGGGTTATTGTTCCCCTGTACTCTTCACTTATCAGACCAATGATAGAGTACAATGCCCCATTCGGGATGTATCTCACCCGACATCTGCAGCAATTGGAGAGACCCCAAAAGTTCCTCACCAAAAGGATAAAGGGACTCCAAAATCTGTCATATGCTGCCAGATTGAAGAAACTCCAGCTCTATTCAGTCGCATACCGTCTGCTCAGAGGTGACATGTGCCTGACATACAAGGCCATGTCCAACCCGGAATTAATGGACATGCTCCACCTCAAAAAATCCAAATCCACCAAAACCACTAGAGCAAGCGACTTCAACCTTAGCACGGATATAAATGGGACGTGCTGGAGGGGATAGATTTATCACTCAGAGACTCCCTATGCTGTGGAGTAAAATCCCGGTCCATGTGAGGCAGAGCACCTCGCTGACTCTGTTCAAGAGAAATCTAGACCTGTGGATGGGAGATCGTAGGTTTACCCCGGGAATCATCTCTGTGTCACTGCTGGACAGAGGCACAACAAACTAATGGGCACAGTATTTTTTCATATAAGGGGTGGCGTAAGCCACAAAAATTTGGGCTAGGCTTATAAATGCCTTAGGGCAGATAGCCTAGTATAAACCTATGAACTTATGAACCTATGAATGTGTACCACAAATGAAGCTACAGGGAGTCTTATTTGATGGCAAACTTAAGTGTGACCAACATCTGCTCCAAGCCATCAAAAAGACCCATTGGAAACTAGTTTCACTGTACGGAGCAAAACATTTTCTCATGGTATATAGCCACTGTCTACTTATTTATATTCTTTCGATATGCATCCCTTATCTTTACAAATCTCTGCACAGCTAAAACTAAACTTGATGCATGTTGCAATAAAATAGCCGAATTTGCAGCATATACACCATCAAAAACCTGTAAGTGTTGTAGCCTTTAGAAATTTATACTGGCTAGAACTCTCCCACTACCTTACATGCTGACAACTTAATTTCATTGAAAAATGTCCAATGAAAAATGTGCTTCAGCTGTTCTCCCACTTCTAGACTACTACAATCAAGTAACAAATCTTTCCTCTCCATGTCCAAAACAAGCTTCTTGGCTGGAGATTGTGTGCTCCCACCAAGTTACTAAAATTGGAATGCTGTCCCACAGCAATACTGGAATGCTGTCCCACAGCAATAAATGTATGTGCCTTGCCTATTTAAGTTAATACTAAAACAAACCCGCGGTGGTGGTGCTGCGGTAGCGTTGTCGCCTCACAGTAAGACGCTGTCTGGTTCGTTTCTCAGCTAGAGCGTCTTCTGCGTGGAGACATACGTGAATGGGCGTACCTTCTTTGAAGGTTGTGCGTCAGGGCTAGTAACTCGGCACGTAAAAATCAACTACCAGTCATTAGCGGACCGGAGTTCCTCTGTGGCGACCCCTAACCGGGAAAAAGCCGAAAGACGCAAACTAAAACTATGTCTAACCAAAAGTAGGCTGTGCTGCTGCTCGGCTCCAGGCTGGAATAAATGTGTGGCCACACCTGCTACCTTTTCTCCAAATCCTTTTCGTTTCCACTTCCCTCTTTCTCTGTCGGACCAGAAAGATATTCACTAAATCATAGGAAGTACCTTTTGTTTACATAAATTATATTAAGTCACCTGACTAAATCTCATCTCTTACTTAGAACGAATTCTAATTATAGTTATATCACTACCCCCTTATTACAGTTTCATCAGTCTCTTTTATCCAAACATAATACTCCTTATAACCATCCAAGTGTAGCCCTAACAATTCTCACTTTCCTAATTACGTCTCTATCTTAAAATCATCCATATGTAGTTGCTCCACTGCTAACACACACTATATTATATCAACAACCCTCATTCTAATGTTTACATAGTTAAGCTGCTGTTTTCATTATTGTAGTTGCTAAAATTTGCCAGTAATATTACAGTATCTTTTGCAGTGTTCTCTGTCCAAGCTTGTCCAATTCTAATGCTCAACACTATATATAGCCATGCGCAAGCTATGTACATTGATGTCTCTAAATGATTTTTCTGTAAGCTATTGTAAATCTTCTCTCATGTATGTATGCATACTTATATTCTGTATTCTTTCTGATATGTAACTGCACGTTATGTATATGTGTAAAAAAAAAAAAAAAAAGTGTGACTTCTGCTTGGGCCTCTGCTGAAAAAAAGTTTTATCCCACTCTGACTTTCCTGGTACAAATAATCAAATCTAAATCAGACCATTCAGTTTCTGGTTTTCTTCTGCAGTTACTGCAGAGGGAGAGAGCATCCTTTCCACTGCATGAATTTTGGACAGACAGCTAAGCTGATTAGTCAAAAGATAAGACTCTCAATTTAATTTCTTTCTCCGATAATAAAAAGAAGCTAGAATCTGAGGTGTTTAGACTTACTTTGGGTGTAGGGCTAATGAATTGTATTAAATTCTGCTGGTGTAAAAATGACAAGCATCTTATGCCTAAAGAATATTTTGAACTACTTGATTTTCACTGAATACCTTTGCAAGGCACAGTAAGCTGGATATTGTCTAAGTGGCAGGTGTTATTTTAGAAGCATGATAGGGGTATGGTCTTGTGTGGCAGACTACCCAGGAAGATTATCTTGTTACTCTGTACTGCAACTGATGGTCAACCTCATACCAGATGAAAGTTACGTTACTATAATGCTAGTTCCGTTTTAGGCAACATACCTATTCTCTTCACACTCTTCTTTTGGGTTTGGTCTGGAGACTTGTGCTCATTTATTAGCACTTTGTGGCATATTGTAGATGTGGAAGGGAGGATTACTGCATTGCATTGTGGGATAGGAGAACAAAGTGGGCAAAGTAGGCAGAGAAGGTTTTATGCTGCTTACTGCCATTAGTAATGCAATTTTTAGGGATGGACATGCTTCTCTACTGTTATGATAGTACATAACTTTCATATGACCTTTCCAGCCTTCTGCATTAAAATAGGGATTTAATGTGTACGTTAATTGCCTGTATTTGTTTAACATTTATTTTGCCATAAAGGGTTAATGTACATTTGAGTTTTCCAATGCAGTACTTCAACAATTAGGGTCCTAGTTCCCCTAACTCGGGGTTGGTAAGTAATCACAAAATATAATGACAAATGCACCATCAAGCAGGATGCACCAAGTACTCTTTCTCGGAATTAATTATTTTAATTGAGCTTTATGGTATTTACTGCCTTATAATCCCCACCTCTGTATAACATTGCTGAAATACCTTGCCTGTACCTACTGGTGTTAACACTTCCTATAGTCCACCTTAAGGACTTGTTTTATTTCATTTTCTTTCTTTGTTACCCATTGTCTCCTGTTTTTGTGCAAGCAAGGAACAGGTGAATTAACTGGATGCAATTTAGTTTGTTAAACTTTAAACTGAACCCATTGCTGCATTAACTACCAAGTAGGATACACGTGAGTAAACAAGGTGTACAAAAGAAACTGTGCTTGATTGACGTAGACCAGCTTTTAACGCTCAGAATTAATTTGACAACATAGTTTTTGTATTGGTGAATGCTGCTTCGTAATGTTTTTTTTTTCCCTCATTCCTCTTTTCCGCAGACACATTTGTTGACCGTCACTAGTAACTGTCAGCTTTGGCAAATGTTTGTTGTAGTGGTGGTGGTAGTAGTATTTTTTTTTTGACAGTACACCACCAGTAATGTGTTTTGTATATTCCAGTTGTTTGTCCTGCCCCTTTTTATAGCTTTGTTTGTACATATGCTTTGCTGTTACAGTTGAATTCAAGAATTTAAAAAAAAAAAAATTGAACTGTAAGTTGACAACTTCTTTAAATGGCCCTTAAGATTTAATCTGTATGATTTGTGTGCGACTGTAAAAATGGAACAGAAAAGCAGATGTTAATAGGGTGAGTAAAAATGGGGAGGCAATGTTATGTATATGTGGTTTCTTGTGACTTGCACAAATCTGATGGCTTACTTCTCCATATAGTGAGTGTATGTGGATGGGAGAATATGTGCTGGAATTTTTCTTTTGATATTTTTGTAATATAGAATTTTTGTTTTTTTGCTTTTAGGTTAAAATTAGCTCATCTTCTACTAAATCAGCATCTTTGTTAAGCACCTCGTTCTTTCAAGAAAACTTTGAGAATTTGCTGTACAAGTATGCAAAGAAAATGGGTTTGAAGGCAGATTATATTGATTCTGTTAAAGATGCTTCTGATGAAACACAGTAAGTTTGGAAATATTTTTTAACTATTTGTTACAAACCTCTGAAGATTTCTGTAAAAACTAAATTTTGTATTCCTTAGATATGTTTGTAAGTGGAAGCTTGGTGACAGAGAATTCGAGGATGTTTTGGGGTCTTCGAGAAGAGAAGCAAGAAGCAATTCAGCAAGAGTCACATTTTGTACGATAGTAAATGAGTACGGAGAAGAGGTAAGGGTTGTGAAATTAAAGGTCAGTGTAAGTAAACAAATTAAGATGGGGGGAAAACCTCTCAACGAATGAAACCTGTGGTGTAACTTGAAGCCATTGATACGAAAGTTGCTGGACTGTATTGCTGTCACCTGGCAGAATAATGTAGATTTGGAAAAGAGAAGTCCTTAAGTATTTTGTTGGTAGGCTCTCTAGTGCCCTTGGGGGGAGTGTGTGTGTGTGTGATAAAGAAAGGCCTGGCCATCTGTTTGCATTCCGTACTTGCCTAGTACACTCTGGATGGAGTTGGCTGCTGTTGATGTCACTACAGGAGTCAGATGCAACATGACAGCATTGTGTGGATGGTTATTAGCAGCAGGAAGGCCAACTTTCAAATGTCTTTTAATAGAAGAAGCAGTTTATGTACAAGTGGTAGAAGAAAGATAATGTGTGTGTGTGTGGAGTTGTGATCTTTGTCCTTATGGAGATCAATGCTGCATTATCACTATTTCTTAGATAAGCAGAATACTGTCTAGTACATTGGCCAGTTTGCATTGGATTTTGGATGTTTTTCCCACCCAGTCTTTTCAATACAGCACAGCAGGTAGATTTCTGCTGCCTGTTTCAGCCTGGGCAGCTCTGTAAAAGACCACAGACTGTATGGACCTACCTATTAGTTGTCATGTTTTAAATTAGTAAAATTAGTATTCATCTACTATTTTGAGTCATCCCTCAAAATCTCACACTGTGGATGTCCTTCCATTTCACAGTTGCAGTATTCCTTACACTAGGGAATGTTCTTGGTGTTTCACTGTTGCAGTCTGTCACACTTGGGTTTATCTTCTGCTGGTAGCCCCCAGTCGGCCCGAATAGCAGAGACTTAGTATTTCTGTGTCAGTCGCTGTTGGTCCAGGTCTGATGTCAAATCATCAGGGGTATAAAAACAGGCAGCCGACGCCATTACATCAGTCTTTCTTGCCGAGGAGTCCAAGGCAGAAGCAGTTTGCATTAGTGCCGGTCGGCCACTACCTGAATTTTTGTTTCCGAATTGAGTTATGAAGTCTTCTAAAAATAAGTATCCTGTTGGAGACCCTTTTTTCTTGTTCTAACCAATGTCAGAAAAAGTCTTTTCTGTGGAAAGCAAATGCCACACCGAGATTTCCATTCGTACTGCATCACCTGTTTAGGCCCAGACCACTATGTACCCCGCTGTCAGTTTTGTGCCTTGTTCAATGCCTAAACTATTTGTTGTCAGGCCCTTTTTGTTACTAAATACTTTCATTCTCTATCTCTTTATTCCAAAATGGCTTCAGTAAGCCATCCAACTACCGATCTTCCAAAAAAAGTAAGGATAAAGACAGAGACCACACAGGTTCAAAGCTGCTTACAACGCTTCCGTTAAGCCAGTCGCCAGTTTGCCGGTACTCAGTGAGGTGCTTTTGCAGCCCCTGATGGATTCGCAGGCCTCTACCGAGACCCGTTTGGAGTCCGGTATGCCGCAAGGCTCTCTTTTTTGACTAGAAAACTGGCGGATGTCTGCCTCAGGATGGGTCCAGAGCCGCTGAGCAGGCACCGGTTTCTGAGGAAGTTCTTTGCACTACCGATGTTCGACTCAGACTACCTTTGCGTCTTCAGTTCTAAAACTACCGAGTTTCTAAGGCCAAGAGTATGCGCTACGCCTAAGCAGACTACCAAAGTGCATGCACCTGCTCCCTCGCCACATCATCAAATGCTTAAAATGGCAGAGGACCTTATGATCAGGGGAAGTCAGCCTTCCCTTGCTAAGAGAAAGAGACCTGTAGCTTTAACAGACCAAGAGTCCGACTCTGAGGTATCTGATTATGAAGACATGCCCTTATCTGCTTATGAGGATTCAGATGCAGAGGAATCCATTCCCTCTGCTTCTCCCCCAGAGGATTTTTCTTTTGGGGAACCTTACATACTTTGAGAGCACTTCCACTGGGAATGCCAAGACTATCCACTGGAAATGCCAAGACTATCCTCAGTCCAAAAAGAGAGAATTTCTAGATTTGCCACTACATAGGCCTTTAGCAATTCCACCAGTCCCGGATGTTGTGGAATGATGCCTTTATGGAATCCAGTTTAACTCCTGATACTTTACCCCCTGCTCCTAGGAAACCAGGCAGGTACTACAGAGTACCTGATTCTCACAAATTCCTTTTCAGAAATCCTACTGCGGACCCAGAGGTTATCTCCCAAGGGCCTAAAGGTATCAAAGCAACTACAGCTAAGAATCCCACCCCTTCGGACAAGGATTCCAGAGCTTTGGACAGATGGGGTAAGAAAGTATATACCTCTACAACTCTCGCCATTAGGGCTTTGAATTGCCAAATTCACATGCTGAAGTATCAACAACATATATGGAACTTATTGAGCAAAGAATAGCTACCTTTACAGACTGTCCAGAAAATAATTACAAGAGCTTATGCATTCTGCAATTCAAGTCAGCAAGCATACATTGCAGTGTAGCTTTGATGCCCTAGAAGCATCTTGCAGGGTAGCAGTCACTGGTTCTGTACTGAGAAGGCATGCTTGGCTTAAGGAGCAGACCTTGCCAGATCAAAATTACTAGACGCTCCTTTGAACAAGGACAATCTGTTTGGCACCAAAGCAGAAGAGGTTCTTAAGATGGAAGCAAAAGCTAAATCTATGCAGACAACGATTTCTTGCAAGTACAGTCTCCTAGATTCAGTAGGCATTGCCCCTCGAAACATTGGTCCTTTCCAGCCCCTCAAGGCCATCTCAAACTAGACCCAGGGGAAACAGACCCCCCCCCCCCCAAGACTGCAATCTCACGGTATGCAGACATCTAAGCAGTGGAGTGTCTCCACCTCCAAAACAGAGTGCTAAGCCACCCCCTTACAAAAAGAATTCCCAATGACTTCTCAACTCCACTACCCACATCTGCCCAACTGTTTGTGCCCCTAGGAGGAAAACTTGCCCATCATACAAAAAACTAGATTTCCATCACCAAAGACCAATGGGTCCTCAACTTTGTATCCCAGGCGTACAAATTTTGCTTCCACTCACTGCCAACCCCAAAAGGGTTCCCAGACCTTCCTCCAAACCAGTGGGCAGAGGCACAAAACCAAGTTGAATCTCTGCTCTCTAAGGGCAATTCAGTGTGTTCCTGCAGAACAGATAGGTCAAGGGTTCTATTCCAGACTTTTCCTGGTACCTAGAAAAGAGGGCACTTGGCACCCAATCCTAGATCTTTCCATTCTAAACACCTTCCTGGTGGTACCAAAATTCAAAATGCTCACCCTGCAGCAGCTTCTTCCCATGCTGGCCAAAGATGCCTGGTTAGCCACCCTAGACTTAAAAGATGCCTATCTGCACATCCTTATAAGGGACTCATGCAGGAAATGCCTATGCTTCAGCACAGGAGATCTGTGCATTTGTCAGTTCCCTGCACTTCCTTTTGGCTTATCCACTGCTCCCAGATTATTCACAAAAATGCCTGGCTCCAGCCATTGCTTAATGCAGACAGAGAAAATTTCAAAGTTACTCTTACTTGGACGACTGCCTTATTCAGGCAGACAGTCAGGAAATGCTGTTGCAGCACCTGACATTTGTAAAAAAAAGTCTAACCTCCCTGGGGTACACAATCAACAAAAATAAATCAAAACTAGTCCCCAGTCAAAAGATTGTATTCCTGTGAGCAAGCTTGGGCACAGCATCCCAGATGGCATTCCTTACTCCAGAAAAACAAGTCTGTCTACTTCACCCAGAGGGCCACCAGAACCCAGCTATCCGCAAGGAAAATCCTGCATAGGGTTCATGGCCTCATGCATCTTACTTATTCCATATG
Organism: Protopterus annectens; assembly: GCF_019279795.1. Taxonomy (NCBI): domain Eukaryota; kingdom Metazoa; phylum Chordata; order Ceratodontiformes; family Protopteridae; genus Protopterus; species Protopterus annectens. The sequence continues at coordinate 698,598,947 of NC_056727.1, read as the reverse complement.
CCGGACTGCATATGAGGAAACTTCAACGGTACATAAAACGTCTTTGGTGCCAACAATCTCAGGACCTGGAAACAGTCATTCCCATCATACCTTGTCTAAGGATGGAGTTTCTTTGGTGGGCAGCAGCATGCAACCACAACAAGGGACTGCCCTTTACTCAACCCCATGCCACCCAGACCCTAACCACAGACCCATCAGACTATGCCTGGGGAGCACACCTGGACGGCAAGTGCATTCAGGGCCACTGGAGCCAAAGTCAAATTCATCTGCACATCAACCAAAAAGTGATGTTAGCTGTGCAGCATGCTCCAACAGCTTTCAGATCCATACTCTCCACAGGACCCCTGCTAATAAAAACAGACAACACCACAGTTAGGTGGTATATCAACAAGCAGGGGGGAACCCACTCTTACCCACTCTGCAGGCTAGCCATGGCCCTGTGGAACACGGCCTTGGACATGCAGATCCATCTGCGAGCTCAATTTTTGCCAGACAAATCACTGGCAGATGACTTGAGGAGAAATCTCCTAGACTCACACGAGTGGCAGTTGAGCCCAGCACCTTCAAAAATGGGAGACCCCAGAGGTGAATCTCTCTGCATTCCCCTGCAATCACCAGCTCAGCAAATTCAGCACCAAGACACCTCACAGCAGGGCCTGGAAAGTGGATGCCATATCCTTTCAGTGGGTAAACCTCTGTATGCATTTCCCCCTCTGTCCCTTCTTTCAAGACTATTGCTCAAGATAAGACAAGACAGACCAAGGATAATTCTGATTGCCCTAGACTGGCCATGCCAACACTGGTACCCACTTCTGTGCAGCCTGTCACCAGTGCCACCCTGACACCCACCCCAGAGCCCTAACCTGCTCACTCAGCAAGGGGGACAGATCTTGCATCCGCAACTGCAAACCCTAAATCTTGCAGCCTGGTTTATTTCTCACACGAGTGGCAATTGAGCCCAGCACCTTCAAAAATGGGAGACCCCAGAGGTGAATCTCTCTGCATTCCCCTGCAATCACCAGCTCGGCAAATTCTGCACCAAGACACCTCACAGCAGGGCCTGGAAAGTGGATGCCGTATCCTTTCAGTGGGTAAACCTCTGTATGCGTTTCCCCCTCTGTCCCTTCTCTCAAGACTATTGCTCAAGATAAGACGAGACAGACCAAGGATAATTCTGATTGCCCTGGACTGGCCATGCCAACACTGGTACCCACTTCTGCGCAGCCTGTCACCAGTGCCACCCTGACACCTACCCCAGAGCCCTAACCTGCTCACTCAGCAAGGGGGACAGATCTTGCATCCGCAATTGCAAACCCTAAATCTTGCAGCCTGATTTATTCCTTGAATTCTCTCCCAGTAACCGGCTTAAGCAAACAGGTGATGGATGTCATTCTTGAAGCCAGAAGACCCAGTACTAGGAAATCCTATGCTGTTAAGTGGAAAAGGTGTTGCTCCTGGATTCTGTCTAAAGGAGAGGACACAACTCTGCCTCCCTACCTTTAATCCTGGATTATTTAGCAGATTTACTCCACAGAGGCCTATCCTTTTCCTCCTTTAAGATCCATGCCTCTGCCATCTCGTCTCATTACAACTCTGAGCCACTCCTATTCTTTTACCCTCTCATCAAAACAGTTCCTGAGAGGGGCAAACAACTTAGTCCACCAAGGAGAGCACCCACCCCTGCTTGGGACCTTAACTTTGTACTGGAAAAGCTCACACTGCCCTCTTTTGAGCCTGCAGCGTCAGCAGACTTAAAATTCCTCTCAGAAAACAACATTGCTCCTGACCATCACGTCAGCAAGAGTGTCGGAGCTACAAGCCCTTATGGCCGTGGAACCCTTCATTATTTTTCATGCTGACCGTGTCTCCCTCAGGACCAATCCTTCCTTGTACGTGCACATACAGCTCAGATTCTACCTGGATAGGACTAAGCCCTTCAGAAAATATGACCAGTTACTACCCAGTTTTGCACCGGGGCAGAGGGAGAGGCCATTTCAAAACATGCAATTTCCAAGTAGATAGCACACTATGCATTTCTGCTACAAACACCATGGGAGACCACAACCCTACAGGGGATTAGAACATGTTCCACTAGGGCAACTTCTACCTCTACAGCATTCCTCAGGGGAGTCCCTACCAGGGACATTCTGGAGGCTGCTACTTGGAGTTCTGTACACACATTCACCAAGCATTGCCACCTGCCTGTATTTTCCCAATCCAGGGTTGGTTTGCAACTGCAGTCCTGCAGGGCATACTAGCCAACCCAAACACTTGTCCTCTTGTGGTTTTTGATCTTACCTTTTAATTTTTGTTTTGTTGCTTGTGGTGTTCATGTCATCCAGAATGGATAAATTCCAGTGTGGGAGACAAATTCCCCTTAGTCACAAGCCATGTTTATTTTGTCTCTGTGCTTCCCATAACCATACGTCCTGTTCTGTTTCAGGTTTTCGTCCCAAAGACTCTCCATAGTTGTCTTTCTGTTTTGGCTGTATATTTAAAGAACCATTGTGTTAAACTTTTAGCAAAAGACGTTACGGAAGGAACTTCCCAGTCTGAGGGTAAGTCCACAAAGAAAAATGCCAAGAAATCTGTCTGATTCTTTGTGCCGCCTCCGCCGGACATCTCTCTCAAGACTAGTGAAAGCCTGGAGGAGCGCACGGCTTTTTTGTTAGATTCTTTTGCTACAGCCATGTCAGAGGCTGGCATGGATATGACATCAAGCATGTCCATGGAGGCTTTGCCGTTGTCCACTACGGATCTTCAAGGGGAACCGAGTCTGATTACTACTGAAGGGCTTAGGGATGTTCAGTTTTTGGTTAGGGTAGGAGGTTACAACTGCTATTGTAAAGTGCAATACAGCGTTTGAGCCTTCTATGTTTCATAAGGGTGACATCCCTTTAAAGAAGAAACAGAAAACAAAGCACTTTTCTCCTGCTCCTAAGGACCCGCAGAGTGACTGGTAGGATTTCACTCAGGGTTTGTCCAATGCCACTGTGGTCTTGAAGCCTCCTTAAGGAGTTTGTGTTCTAGCTCCCCTGTGGTCTTCTACTCCTCTTAAGAGACCCAGGAAATGGGATTCCTCTGAGGAGAGAGGGGATGTTCTTCATGTTTCACTGTTGCAGTCCTTACATTTTGGTAATCCTGCTGGCAAGTTGCCCTCAGTCTGCCTGAATTCCAAAGTCTTAGGTCCTGCGTCAGCTGCTGTTGCTCCTTCCCTGACGTCAGGTCGTCAGGGGTATAAAAGAAGCTGCAGACACCATTTTCTTCAGTCTTTCTTGCCGCACGGTGCCCGAAGCAGAAGCAGTTCGCAAGTGCCGGTCGGCAGACTCCTGAGATTTTCATGTTCGAATTTCAGATCCAAAGTCTTCAATAAAGCTAAGTACCCCGTTGGGGTAACTTTTTTCTTGCTCCAGACCGATGTCAGAAAAAGTAAATAATTGTATTTCTTGTGGAAAGCAAATACCTCAAGGACTTTCATTCTTATTGTATTCCTTGCCTAGGCCCTGATCACAATGTTTCTGGTTGTCGGATTTGTGCTAGATTTAACCAACGCACTATCAAGCGTCTGTATGATTTTGCTTTAAACTATTTTGGACGCCGGTTTAATTATCCAGAAATGTCATCGGATAGTCGTCCGACTACCGGAGTTCACAAAAACGCAAAGAAAAGGAGAGAAACAACCGAGGCCCAAAACCGACTAAGCTTCTCCTAAGCCAGTCGCCGGTTCGCTGGTTCTCAGTGAGGCACTTTTGCAGCCCCTGATGCCCGCTACTTAGTCACATGCCGCTACTGACTCCCATGTAGAGTCGGCCATGCCACTGCAAACTCAAGCTATTGGAGCCTCGGATACTATTCCCTCAGATGGGTCCGGAGCCGCTGAGCAGGCACCTGCTTCTGAGGGTGTTTTCAGACCTAAACATCTTTACATTAAACCAGCTTCACCTTCAAAGGCAAAGCACCTTCTAAAGCAAATAAAACAAACTCTAGAGCCACGTGGAAAGGCCTCTATGCCCAAAAAACAGATGCTCAACATGGCCGAAGACTTTATTACCTTTGTCAGGGGTTCCCATCCCCCTCCTGATAAGAGGCCTAGGTAAGAGACTGACTATGAATCTTCAGATCAGGTTTCTATTTCTTCTGATTCTTCTGATCAGGAATATTCTCTTCCCCCCATGAAGATTCTGATGCTGAATAATCTATACCTTCAGCTTCTCCTCCAGAGGACTATTCTCTTGGGGAAACCTTGCATACCATGAGGGAGCATTACCACTGGGAGAGCCAAGATTTTTCAGAATCTAAAGAGACTCTGGGACTTCCTTTTACTACCTCAACACAGGCCTCTAGCCATTCCACCTGTATTAGACATTGTAGATGACGTGTTTTCGGAGTCTAGTCTCACCCCTGACTCCTTACTCCTTACCCGCCAGCTCCTGTTAAGCCTGACAGATATTACAGGGTCCCCTGACTCTCATAAATTCCTTTTTAAAAACCCTGCTGCAGACCCAGAAACTATTTCACAAGGTCCCAAAGGAGTTGAGGCTTCCGCTGCAAAAAACCCTACCCCCTCCAACAGAGCTTCTAGGGCACTGGATAGATGGGGAAAAAAGGTTTACACATCTGCTACCTTTGCTATAAAGACCTTAAACTGTCAGTTTCATATGCTTAAATATCAGCAACGTCATGGCATTGCTTAAACAGAAAATGTTAATCTCTGAATGTGCAGAAAACAAGGAAATGCAGGATTTATTGCATGCAGCTGAACAAGTTGGAAAGCATACTTTGCAATGTGGTTTTGATTCTTTGGAGGCCTCCTGCAGGGCCGCAGTTACGGGTTCTGTAATTAGGAGGCATGCTGGGTTAAAGGAACAAAATCTGCCTGATCATGTCAAAGTTAAATTATTAGACGCACCTTTACAGCATGATACTTTGTTTGGTGTTAAGGCAGAAGAGGTGTTAAAGAAAATGGAGGACAAAGCTAAATCTATGCAAACTGTCAAAGATTTTTTTTACAGGTACAGCCACCTAGGTTTAGTAGACACTGGCCTACAAAGAATTGTTCTTTTCCTGTGTCACAGACCTCAAAGGGGCAGATCCAGATGCCCTAGAGGCAGATCCCAGGCAACAAGGTTCATACAGGTCAAAGCAATGGTGTGCTTCTACCTCCAAAGTTGGAGAAGACAAATTACAACCATACAGGAAACGGTCCCAATGACTTCCCCCCTACCTGCACCAAGCACTTATCTCTTGGCAGTGCCCTCAAAATTGGCACATTATAACCCAGGACAAGTGGGTTCTAAATATAGTGTCACAAGGCTACAAGTTCATTTCCATACCCTGCCAAAGGCAAATGGCTGGCCAGATCTGCCAAAAAATCAGTGGACAGACGCACGGAAAAAAGTCTCATCCCTCATGGACATGGGGGCCATTCAACAAGTACCGGAGCAAGAGCATGGACAAGGATTTTACTCGACTGTTCTTGGTACCCAGAAAGGACAAGGCCTGGAGACCAATACTGGACTTATCTATTCTGAACACATTCCTGGATATACCAAAATTCAAAATGTTGACTTTGCAGCAGCTTCTGCCCATGCTGGACAAGAACGCTTGGCTCGTGACTTTAGACCTAAAAGAGGCATACCTGCATGTCCCAGTCAGACAGTCATGCAGAAGATACCTTAGATTCAAGGCTGGCTCAATGCATTACCAATTCTCTGCACTGCCCTTTGTAAAGACCCTGGGCGCAGTAGATAAGCCAAAGTGCCTGGCACCAGTAATTGCAATCTGCAGACAGAGGAATACAAATATATCCTTGCTTGGACGACGGTCTAATTCAAGCAGAGAACAAGGACATTCTTCTACAGCATCTGGTGTTTGTGAAAAGACTTCTTACGTGCCTAGGGTACCCAGTCAATGAAAAGAAATCAAAACTTGTACCCTCTCAAGAGCTAATATTCCTGGGTGCAAGCTTAAATACAACTGCCCAGGTGGCTTATCTTACGCCAAACAAAGGAAACTGACTACCTATTACAAAATGTTGGCAACAAAGGCCCAGTTGTCTGCAAGAAACATTCTGCAGGTTTTGGGCTTCTTGGCAAGACTGCATATGAGGGAACTTTGATGGTACCTACAAAAGTGTTTGGACTCAATATTGCCACAGCCTGGAAACAATGAATTAGTCTCATTCCCTGCCTGCAACAGGAGTTTCGATGGTGGGCGAAGGCTTGTCACCAGAACAAGGGAGAGCCATTCACATTACCCCCAGTCAGGCAGACACTAACAGATGCATCAGATTATGCCTGGGGGGGGGCCACATGGCAGGAAGATGCATTCAGGTCACATGGTTCTCAAACCAAATGCATCTACATATCAATCAAAGAGATGCTAGCTGTTCAAAATGCCCTGACAGCCTTCAAGGACCTACTTCATCCGGGACAACTACTGATAAAGACAGACAACACCACAGTCATGTGGTATATAAACAAGCAGGGGGGCACACATTCTTACCCCCTTTGCAGACTAGCCATGACTTTGTGGGCCACAGCATTGACTTACCAAGTACATCTGCAGGCACAATTCCTGCCAGGAAAGGAGAATACTCTGGCAGACGAACTAAGCAGAAACATCATGGATCCCCACGAGTGGCACCTGGATCCACAAGTCTTCAGCATGATAAAGAAATGGGGATGCCCGGACATAGATCTATTTGCCTCCCCTCACAACTACCA